>NC_060276.1:96155416-96455416 GCF_021613505.1 Equus quagga
ATGGATGGATGGATGGATGGATGGATGGATGGATGGATGGATGGATGATAGACAGACATGCCTAAAGGAAACCTGGTGTTTGATCTACAGTTTTGTGATTTCCCTAGCTTGATACCCTATGATAAATAACAAGATTATAGACTGTCAAAGCTGGAAAGGACCTGGAGAATATTTCTCAACTCCTCATTTTATAGATGTCAGAAGTAAGATTCCAGTTCTCATCGCTAGTTAGATACAAAACTGAGACTAAATAAAACCCAGGTGGTGCATAGCTGGTGATTTTCACATCATACCACACTGCTATATAGTTATATGGTTAGGGAAAAGTCTGTGGTGTATGATGGTCGAGGTGGTATCTTACACTGCTTTCATAATCTCCACAGCTTCATAAAGAGTGATAAATTCATTTGATTGCAGGTTAACTATTCAATAATAATATATGTACAAATGCAATTATTCATGTACATGCATATATAAAGTGATGCATGTATAAAGATATGTTTATAGACATCATGCCTGTTTATTAAAAAAAGTTATCTCTCACAAGTTGGTGGTTACCGCGGAGTGGGGGCAAAAGGGAGGGATATAGGGGTCATTTGTATGGTGACGGATGGAAACTAGACTTTTGGTGGTGAACACAATGTAGACTATACAGAAGTCAAAATATAATGATGTACACCTGAAATTAATATAATGTTGTAAACCAGTGTTACCTCAATAAAAAAATTATCTACCAATTTTCTAAATATACAGAAAAATACAACAACAAACAGAATTTTAAAAGACCAGAGAATTAGTAAGTCAAAACCATCACTCCCAGATTTAAAATAGATAAATTTCAAAAACCCTATGAGCGGACCTGTGGTGTTCATCCAGCCTCATCTTTTGTTCCACTCATATACCACACATTCCAGCTATGCTAAACTATTTTATTTTTCTCGAAAACGCCATCCTCCTTCTCATCCCTGCGTTTGCACATACACCTTTGTTGACCCCTTTCCCCTCCTGTTTGCACATTAAATTACTAAAATTCCTAAATTTCCTCTGACTTAGAGTTTAGTTTAGTCCTATTGGTGCCTTACATATGTCTCTAAAACAGAAGTTATTATATTGTAGAAATTACTTATCCACTCCTATTTATTACCATTTTATGACATTCATACTCCAAGAATGCAGAATGTAAACCTTGTAGGCCAAGAAATGTGGGTTCAATGTCGGGGAAGAAATGTTTATGGAATGGTTGTTATGATTAGTATAGAGCTTTGCACTTATTGGAATAAATGTTTATATTTTTCAGTCATGTGGCTACTCTTAGCAGTTATATTGGTGAATACTTTGTGTTATAAGCAATGTGAATCATAGAAATATTCTAATGCTTGCATAAGGATTGAACATTCAATGATGTTAAAGGGTCACTTCTTAAAGATTGTTTTGGAAATTGAGAAATAGAATCCATTTTAGTAAGTTTTGTTTTCTACATGAGGTATACTTTGTTAAGCTCAGTTTAAGCTATATGAGTATATAGCTTTCATATAAATTTGATATGCATGTTTGAGATAAGATGGAAATGAAAAGCGAAATGTTGTGAGTGGGAAGTGGTAAGATTTTTTTTTTAATTTAGCCATCATATCTTCTTTTTATCTTAAGCTTTTGGAATATTTTGTTGGCATTATCATTAGAAAACTTTAGCTCTGGAAGATAAATCTTTGGAATTGTTGACTTGGAGACAAGACATAGAGCTAAAAAAAATTTCCCCCATAGTTAGCAGTGGATGTATCTCAGGTGAGATTACACTCTGGATTATTTCAGTATTCCTATTTGTATATTCAAACTTTCTCCAGTGAGTGCTTTATTATGCAAATTTTAATTGTATTTTTTAATTATATTTGGCTTTAGTTTAAGATGAGAAGAAAATAGGCTTCAATGTATAAAAATGTTTTAGAATATTTCATTTAGAAGTTCCTGGACTGATATCCTATTCCCACTTCCCTGAAAAACCTGACTTAGCATTTCCCATATAAGCATTGATTGCAATTTCTTTATTTATAACACTTATGTGGCATATCTGTGCCTGTGGTACTGAGTATATTTGAACTCCATTTGTCTGCTCCCATTCCCATGAATTCTATGACAGTACACATCATGTTTTATACATCTTTGTATCTCTTAACAGCAAGATAGATCTCAAATTCTACAGAAGATACAGAATTGAAAGTTTGAGATGACAGAATAAGAAAAGGTAGTAAATGAACATGTATATGTAGTCCAGGCCAGACTTATAGAGGAAGGGGCTCACAATGATCCAGGGATTCAACAAGTACAATCAAAATTATTTGGTAATAAGTGGTCGGTAAGTTGTAGGAGATGAGGAAAAGGGAATGGTGAGAGCAGACACCATGATAGAGATCCTCAAAGAGTGCTCTGTGGAGCACTATTTTTTCAGTGTGGGCCCCATCTGTTTTACCCCACCCCTCAAAAAAAGATTTCTAGAATCCTATAAATTAGGGAAATGCTGCTTACCCTATCCCCTTCTTGGAGTTTCACAGTGCATATGCAACGTGCTTTGGAATCCTGCAGTAAAGATAACTTTTTAACCCAGTTTCTCAAACTCATTTAACCATGGAACTCCTTTCACATACAGCTAATAAAAGCCAATGTATCTAATATTTTAAGAAATGTATTTTCGGATTCTTTTTTTTTGTAAGGTATGCTTGTGTGTGTGTGTGAGAGAGGAAGATTGGCCCTGAGCTAACATCTGTTGCCAATCTTCCTCTCCCCACCCCCCCCACCCAAAGCCCCAATATGTAGCTGTGTATCCTAGTTGTAAGTCCTTTTAGTTCTTTAATGGGGGATGCCACCACAGCATGGCTTGATGAGTAGTGTGTAGGTTCACACCCAGGATCTGAACTATGGAACACCAGGACACCAGAGTGGAGCGCATGAACTTAACCACTTAGCCATGGGACCAGCCTCCCAAGGGATTCTTAAAAATAGCTAATGAGCCTGGATAATTGGGAAGATGATGACGACATTAGCAGAAGCAGAGAAACCAGGAATAGGATCAAAATCAGGAGTAGGAAGAGAGTTGTCTTTTTTGAGACATTAACTTGGAATTGTTGGTGGGATATCCAGGTGGGTGTATAATTTATGCTTTTGGGATGGAGGACTGAAGCTAAGAAGAGTTAAACCTAGAAAGAAATATTTGCTAATCATCCACATGGTGCTGATAGTTGAAATTATAGAACAAGATTGCTAAGGGAGAGAATATACTAACAAGGAAGGATAAGAGAATCCTAGGGTAGTGCAAATGAGTCTGCCTCATTGAATTCTCATAACCAGATCATGAGGAAAGAATCGTCCCCATTTTAGAGATGAAAAACTAAAGCACCCAGAACTTAAGTAACTTTCTCAAGGTTACGTAACTATTAAGTGTTGTGAGATTTTGAACTCTGCTCTAAAATTTGCTCCTGAGTTTGAGTGTTTGCATATATATGTAACTAAGACATTTAAAAAGTATTCAAAAACGTTTTCGTAGAGGCAAAACAACCATATCATTTTGTAAGATTGCCTCTTTTAGTTATGTCTTTCTTTGAAATGCAATACATTTTCAGTTATTGGCCCAAGAGGAAGATACAATAGATTATCTTTGTCAAACGATGCTCTCATTCATGAGACACACTTAATTATGAACCAGGCTGATCTCTGTACAATACTGGTTCCCTGAGAATAAGTCCTTGCAATTGCATCTGCCATATTGAATTTGGGTTGCAATTATGGGGATAAAAATTAAAGTAGGAAATAAGAATGAAAGGAAAATTGATATTTTATTTATTGTTTTTCACTTTAGACATATGAAATTACATATATAGGGAAACATTAAAATGCATTTTCTAGATAATTATTTCACACAATTTAAGCAATTATTTCAAATGACTTCGTGTAGAGATAAAACCAGTTCTGTAAAGTCAAGGTTTGGCTTTACTTTTGTTTGACCTAGACTCTTTATTAATTTTATAATAACTATACATTATTTTTCAAAATTGGATTTCATATGTAAACGCTTATGTTAATTCACAAGAAAACATCATTTTAAAATAGGGAAAAGTGTTTTTTATTACTGTTTTGATAGCAACACCTAAGAGTATAATATAAGTATGTTCATGTACTTCGGTTTATAAATTACAAAGAGCTATGAGGAGAAAGGAAGATCTAATGTAGAATCATTTCTTTCATTAAAACATAGCTTTCCACCTGGAAATGACAGAAACCCATTGAGATTTTGCTAGCACATAGTGAAACTGCACACATGCACACTCTGAGACATTAGCCTTCTGTATCGGTATTCAACAAAGATGAAATAGTGTACACCATTGAATATCAGACTTCTGAGCTCCCTTTCCTGGCTTCTTTTCAATTATCAAAACAGAATAGTCTGTTTCTTCCTTCTTTCCACATTGATTGTTTTACCTGCCACTCTTTTTATTAGTAAGCGTTCACTTTCTTCTTGTTTTTCAGCTCAGTGGTAGCAATGGCCATGACTTACAGGCTTAATGAAGTGAAGGACATGTTATGAACACAGTAAAAGCACTATTTTCTTTACAGAAGCAGCTGCAGCATGTTTTTTCCCTTCTTCAGGGTAGTACTAAGAAGGAAAATCTCTTGGCTTCAAGGTCTAGAGCTAACTGAGACATAAAAGTTGAAACAGGAGAGGAACTGTGAAAGGCAAGGAAATGAAGACCTTTGAGCAAGATGATGAAAGCCACAGGTGGTTTGGGGACTACAAGAAACAGAATGTAGGGTCGGGGTGAATAGGCAGACAGATGGGAGGCTGGTGGAGCCCTAGTACAACTCGAAAAGTTTCCAGAGTTCTCAGCACACGGTCTTGTGGTGCAGCTGAGCTTTGGCTGAGCGCCTTCCCCAAACCTGAAAGTAGCCAAGCCTCACTCTTTTGTAGTGGTGGCCAGAGGTGCATCTGTGTGGGGACTGGCTGTGTTTCTCAAAAATTTGGCTTTGACAAAGAGCTGAGGGTCGGTGGACTTGAATGTGTACCTGTTGAGACAGGAAGTACTGAATTCAGTTGTCAACACTGCTGAAGGGAGTTTCAGACTTTCATTCCAATAGATCATCTGGACCCTAGGAAATTTTTCTCCACCTCTCCTAAATCTTCCTCCTTGCCCATAAAATACAGATTTCTTGAGCACATTTTAAAGTGATTGTCACCAAAGGGATTTTCTTTAATTATCAAAGCAATAAGTCCCCTGTTTAAATAGCTAACTAGAACTTTATTTCCTTATTTAGTGGAATTTCAGAGCTTTAAGTATACTTTTGGAAGTACTCAGAACACAATATTTTACTTCCTACAAATATGAGGATACGTTTTTGCCCTTTATATCATTATATAAAAATATCATTTCTATATTCTTTATAGTCTCGGATATTTAGTTTGAAGCTAGAATTTGGATTACATACATTTTTGCAGAAAAAACTCATTCTTAATTTCTTTCAAGTATACTATAAATTACAAAACTGGGTTTTTCTTAAAGGTTCAGATTCTAGTACTTCTTTAAATGTTTATTTTTACCCTTGTAAAATTATTTTAATTACAAAAGTTTAGTTTTCCGTGGACATACTTTCCTTGATAGGTTTCTTTCTCATACACACTGGTTGTAAGAATTAAAATGCAAATATTAGTTAATTGTTGCATCTTGTATTAAGGTATAACTGATATTTTTATGCAAAATAGGAAAATATTCATGCTATAATATCAATTGCAGAGTTTTTTTCCCCTGTTCTTCTTTTCTGCTTGCTATTATTGACTATGATTAAATGACTATTTCCTAAGTTTACTGATTTGAGTAAGAATCAGAAATCAGAGAACTAGTTTTGAACATTTTTATGGTATAAAATGCAGTATCTCTTATTGAATGAAAATACAACCTTCTCTTTCTATGAATCTGTCAAAGATAGGACTTCTGTTTTGGATTGTGTTTAGGGTTTTGTATTGCGATTTTTTTAAAAAAATTTCTTTCTTTTCACAGCAATACATTTTGGGGTATGTTTTGCTGACAATATTTTTCACAATAATCAGTGGTTTAGCTATAAATAGAGGATAATTGTTACATCTGGGGAATACACATTCCAAGCGATTGGCATTTCTGGTTCATATATAGGTGGAGAAATACTCTGCCAGATGGGCATTCATTTACTTACTTATTTATTTCCCTAGGCAGAAATAACAGGCAGTGTGTGAAAAAGTATAGAAAATATTGGGTTGGCAGTCATAAGCAGGATATCACAGAGGTTGAATAGAACCAATGTGCTGAGAGGTTTTTTATAAACAACTTCCACATAGTACTTTTCAAAACATCTGTGGATTAATGTTCATGCCAGAGAGAATTATATTTTTTCAAGCACTTTGGTCATTGTAATAGCTCTGCAGATAATAATAACATATAGAAAATTTTGAGCACTTACTTTGTGCTAAGTACTGAGATGAGAACATTAAATACATTATATTAGTACAGTTGTCCCTCTGTATGCACAAGTGACTGGTTCCAGGACCCCCGTAGATACCAAAATCTGCAGATGCTCAAGTCCCTTATATAAGATAGTGCAGTATTTGCCTACCCTACACACATCTTCCCATATACTTTAAATCATGTCAAGATTACTCATAATACCTAACACAGTGTAAATGCTATGTAAATAGTTGTACTATCTTGGTTAGGGAATAATGAAAAAAGGTCTGTACATGTTCAGTACAGATGCAAACATCGTAGGCCTTCCAATCCCTGGTTGGTTTAATCTGAGGATGCAAAACCTGTGGCTATGGAGGATTGACTGTACATTCTTAGGACAAGCCTGCAAAGGAGCTATTATTATTCCTATTTTACAAATGAGGAATTCTAAGTCAGAGGTAGGCTTCAAAACCCAGACTTCCTGGGGCTGGCCCCGTGGTCGAGTGGTTAAGTTCGCGCGCTCCGCTGCAGGCGGCCCAGTGTTTCATTGGTTCGAATCCTGGGCGCGGACATGGCACAGCTCATCAAGCCACGCTGAGGCGGCGTCCCACATGCCACAACTAGAAGGACCCACAGCGAAGAATATACAACTATGTACTGGAGGGGCTTTGGGGAGAAAAAAGAAAAAATAAAATCTTTAAAGAAAAAAAAAAAAAAAAAAAAAAAAACCCAGACTTCCTGTTTCATAGTTCTTGCTATTATATCCCGAGCATGTTACCTCTCTGGGCTCAGTGTTAAACCTACACTGAGGTCTATCAGCTGGCCCTATAGTTACCTATGCTTTAATTGTTTTATTCCTGAAATTAATTAACTATAAAATGGTACTCAGTGACTGATATAGACAATAGTCATATTTTTTATAGTTTTTGTTATTTCTCAGGCCTGGGGTTATAAGAATCTAACTTGCTTCCAGATTTAAATGCCTCCAATTGTTCATTCATTAAAATCAATTGATTGGACCCAGTGAGTTTAAATCTAGAAAAAAAATATCGGTCATGTAATCCAACTTCCTCACTTTTCAAAAGGGAAACTGTGCTGAAAGTTTAAATAAATTTGATCAATTTCATTTTTAGTCAGTTACATCCTTAGAATCTAGGTCTTTCTATCTCTTAGCCTTAGTAAACGTACACATATGCACATAAGTGTAGGTCAGAACTATTTCAGTTATAAGTGACAAAAATCTAGTATACTAGTTTAAGGGGGAAAAAAGGAGCTTTATTAGCTCATATAACTGAAAAGTAAAGCGATATGACTTACTACAAGCACAGTTAGATTCAGGAGCTCAAGTGATGCCACCTAGCCCAGTACCTCTCTCACCACCTCTCAACTGCGCTTCCAGTGTCTTCCTAGGCATTCTATGTCAACATGGCATCCATAGTAGTCTCGGATCTATATTATTCTACCTCACTTCCAACAGAAAATGAAAACACCATTCTCCTCAATGGAAGACATAGGATTAGCTCTGATTGATTCTGGTAAAATTACCTACACATTTCTGAATCAATTAACAGTTTGGGGATACAATGTTCTGATTGGACAGGTTCCATCATATGCCAACTCCTGAAGCAGGAGTGAGGTAAACTCTACCCAACACCATCAGAGGGGAGCAGGGCGGGTAGGCCAAGACAGGGTAATGAGGAAGAAAGTGAAATGGATAGAAGGCATAATAAAACTATAATACCGTGTGTGCCCAATACTATATGTGTGGATGAGTGTGTACTAACATCCCTCAAAGATTCAAAACAAATATTGTGCTTCCAATAATTGCAAATGGATACCCTTCTGTTGATGGTAATGATTTCTGTTGTCCAGGAATATAAGAAAGTATTTTGTTCATAAAGTAAATATTTGGAGGTGGAATAAAGTGTTTGGGGAAGTTATTCAGATATTAAATTTGTGTAAAGAGAACCATGTTTGTTTTCCCTTAAAAAGTGTGTGTTAAATATGATTAGCCCAGGAGATTTGTTTGTTTTATTATTTAGATGTTTAAACAGGTGATGTGCCTCGTTCAGAATAATTCACAAAGAATAAGAGTAAAGTGGTTCTTTTCTTAGGTGATAACAGATTTCTCAGATTGTGAGAGTTTCACTATGCTGATTTGCTTTATTTTTTGGTTACTGAATTATTTGCTTTAGAATCTTCCCATTGTCTACCACCTTTTATTCAGTTTCTAAATTAGGCACGTAAATGTATGAATTGTAGAAACGTAGAAATATTTCTATAAGCAACCTCCTTTTTCTCTTAAGTTTCTCATCTAAAGACCCAAAGTAAATTTCATTTCAATATCTGTCAGTGATTACTCTGATAGTCACATTAAATCCCCTATTTAGCAACTGATGCAAGTTATGGTTTTAAAATTTCTATACTTTGAAAGTACATGTTTATTATCTGATTTCAAATCTTTATGGTCCTATACTGATTCTTTTAGGTAATTTAAGGCTGTACTCCAATTTTCCATAACTGTTCCTAAAATCAGCTTTTCTTACTCTGTTATAATTTTAATGAGATATAGTTTATGTATTAGAGTATAAAGTATCTTCTAAGGATAAAATTTATCATAGTCATGTCTCCTTATTTCAAGGCTACAGGCATCAGTCAATTTGGCAGTAAACACTTTTTGGCTGCCTGAGGGTCCAGTGACTGACCTTGAGTTGAAATCTCAGCTGCCTGCATCATGTGACCCTCAGCATTCTGTTTTTATCCCAGTGGTAATGAATACTTTACATTCAGAGACACTAGAGCGCCTTAGAAAAGAGATTTGGTACGTTTCAAAGAAATGCAGCAGTAAAAGTTATATATGCTTTTCACTTCAAAGCAAGCAAATGGATCTTTCTTATGGCAGAGCAGTCCAATTTCATTTGCACTTCTGTGATGAAAATGAACTACACATTTGCATTAATTTATGAGATTGTGTCTAGTTTGATTTTAATATATTTATAAAGTCTTTTAAAAAAATAACGACATGACGTTTTGTCAACGTGCTTTGCTCATTGTATGGGAAAATTTGGGGTACAACAAAAAGTGATCAATAATAAAGTTGACATTTTGAGTATGAAAAAAATGGCTGCATCAGCTAGGATTGGGTTTGGCTACATGTGACAAAAATCCCAAAATAGTGGTGTGTTAAGTAAGAGAGATTTATTGCTCTGTCGCATGGAAGAGGTCCAGTTGTAAGCAGTACTTTGCTGGCAGAGCAGGACCATGGTCCTCAGGGACCCGGGAAGCTTCCATCTTGCTGTGGTGACTTCCATCCTCAATGTGACCTCATGGTCTAACATGGCTGCTAGACCTCCAGCCTCTTTCCAAATGGCAGAAGGAAGGAATCTAGCAGAGTGAAAATAATGTATGTCCAAGCTGAGTCAGCTCCCTTTGAATAGCTTTCCCCCAAATGCCACCGGATATTTTGGCTTACTTTCACTTGTAATAAGTTATGTCAAAATAGTCTAATTCATTCTTTTATAGCAATTGGTGTTGAAAGCTTTGTTTAAATCTCTAGTAACAATACTTTTGATCATTCTAATTCTCATTCTTGGGGCATAAAGCTATGTCACTAAGTTGTCACTAAATATGCATGGATTTTGGCGCAAGTTTTCGAAAATTCAAGTTTGGAGCCCTCACATTTTGCGCAATAATCTGTATGAGTGCTTCATATAACAAAAATTCAGATATATTTTTAATACCATGAGAGTAAATAAAATGTAAAATATTTGCCTCTGTATATGTCAGCAAAACAAATTGGTTCTCTTTGCTGACACTGATGGGTGCTGGCGAGGTTCTACCAAAATTCCCTTTACCAAGTGTATCTATCCCCCAGCTGCTGGGAGTGCTGGCTGCTCACAGTGGCCTCCTCTGGCAAGTTGTCCTTGCCCTTAAGGAAGCCACCAAGCCAGGAGACCACAAGACCTCATCCCATGTCATCTTGAAGACAATGAGTGACTGATGGGAGGGTACGAAAGCCCAGCTTCTTTACCTCAAGGTGGGACGAACTCTGAGGTACAATTTGTGCTCCAGAGCTTCCTCTGGGATCATGTTGAAATTGGTCTCTAACTGGGATCTCATCATTGTTTAGTTTTCTCCTTCCCCCATGCTGATCCTTGCATACCCCTCTCCTTTGAGCACTTCCTCAATATGTAACTTTTGCAAGTACCCTTGTCTCAAACTCCGCTTGTGGGAACTCTGACCCAAGACAGAATCTTAAGCAGAAACTAAAATTCCACAAACACATTTGCCATTAAATGTAGGATAAACTTAGGACTTCCCTTTAATTTATCTTAAAAATGGAGGTGAGAGAGATTTTAGTATAATTGAAACTGTTCAATAAGATTATAAAACCTTGTTTTTATGTCTCCATCCTAATTTTTCTACTTCTGGGTATCTATTGGTTCCTTCTGGTTTTAAATATGTGTGATTCTGTACTCTGTTTTGCACATACCTGGTAGCTTCTAGAAAATAATAACCTCACTCACAGCTTTTGCCATAACAGCTTTCACAGAGTAAATGCTCAAAATATAGCCATTACATTAAATTGATCCATTAAAATTTATGTTCCTTCTTTGATAACCTCTCCATAGTTCTGCCAATATCTCTGTTCAAAGTTGGGAAATTACATAGAGTAATAGAAAAGGAAGACAACAATTGCATGAGCCTTTATATATATGATACATGCGTAAGTGTACGTATCTGTGGAGGATATGACAATGGGAATTCAGTTTGAGGTCCTAGGTTATTGATTTTATTTGGAGGATCGGGTGGCCTAAGGGCAAGGGTTTGTGGATATGGGTAATAGAAAGTGATGGAAAACAGCCTTTTCCTGGAGAATATATCAACACATTATAATCTCACCAAAATTATTAATGCCATAACAAATGAAAATGGATGACATTTGTTCTTGATATCAGTCCCCTCCTACTCACTGTCCCTACACTCACAAATGCTCTGTTTCATCAACAATTAACTCACTCTCTCTCTCCCCCCCACCCCCTCCACACACACACTCTTCTGTACTCATCTTTCAATGACTGTATGCCTGTTCTCTGGCAAAGCCATGAATCCCATGTAGGTAACTGCATCTTCTAGACACTTCTAAAACTTCTAAGTTGATATAAACAACTCTCTACCTTATTTCATCTGAGTTTCTATTTATACAAAATATTTGTTCTTCTGACTCAGGGGAATTTTCAGGACACAAGCCTCTTGACAGCCTGAATTAGTTCAGGTCCAATTCAGAAACAGAAGCCTCCAGATTAGAAATCGTGGAGCTAAAAAAGTGCTGAACAGAAACAGGATGTGACACAGACTCATGCAAAACTAGACTAAGTAACAGAGTTACTCAGACACAGGAATCTTGGCAAAGGGTGAAGTGGGTGTGGAGAAGGAGTTGGCTTGGACTGAGTAGTTGAAAACCAGGAGGGTTAGGGAAAGAGTTAATCTTTATGGATGGAGACACACAACATTGAAGGCTGCACCTTGCTCCAAGCTGATGTTCAGGAAGTAATAGATGAACAGATAATGAGCAAATAATAATAAGAAGAAGAAGATTGATTTTAAAAGATTGAATCGTGGGAGCAAAATGAGAGTTTGAAGAGTGGTTGCTCTGGAAGAGCTGCATATGTAAGCAGCATTAAATAGAGAGTGTATCAAGTTTATAAATGTACCTAATAAAATTCTAGATCTGTGTCAGCTCTTAAAATTCTACAATTCTTAAAATTATGCAGTCTACACCAACATTTCATGGATAAAGAAATAGGCCTGCGAGGTATTAGGGGACATGCCCACGAGTTGAGAACTGTTAATGGCAGAATAGACTAAAACTCAGCATGGAGGAGTGGTGAAGGGCTCAACAGTTCAAATTCCAGCTCTACCATTTACTCTTTACGTAATATATATACACCTCAGTTTCCACATCTGTAAAATAAGAATAATCACTTTACCTCTCTCATAAATTTTGTGTGTAAAATAAATGAGCTGACTCAAGTAATGTGATTATAATAGAGCCTGACATATCTTAAATACTCACTAAATGTAGGCTGTTATTGTTGTTGTTCTCCTTTATTCTTCCTCAGATGCCCAGGCAAAGTGATCTCTGGGATGACAGCATCAAATGGCTGATGCCAGTACTGCCATTTAATCTTTTTAAGACTGTAGACAGATTTCCCCAAATCTCTCAGCTTTACTTTCCTCACCTGCAAAATACTGGAAAAAAATCTAGCCCCTTCTCACCTGGTTGCTATGAGGACTAAATGAGATAGCATATGGAAAAGTCTTAGTATATAATAAGATCTAGCACATAATATACAATAAATAATTTTTTCTTATATTTATGCCTTTCATATGAAAGTTAATTGTAAAACAGAGCAGAATGAGTATTTGCTCATTCACAATAGAAGGTAATATGTTCCCCTGTTTAATCAGTGAGGAAACTGACACTGAAAAGAGTTTAAAGAGGCTAATTCACATTTCAAATGCAGGTATATCTGATACTAAAGTCCATGTTACTTCAACTTCATTGCATTTCTTTGCCGTAAAGTGTAAATTATTGTCCCTAAATCATAATATTGTTGTGAGCATTGAGTGACATGAATATACAGTGCATAGCATCCACCAGGTACACAATAGAAGAGTCCTTTCCCTCCTTCCCTAGGGAAGAAATAGTTGTTCCTCCTTGGGTTAGCCCCTGTGTTACCAGCCAAGTGACTTAAGCACAATAGGAGGAAATTGGACTAAAGTGTTGAATTTCTAGCAGCCATTTTGATTTCTGTACTGAGTTGATCTCTCCTTAAACTGTTGCTCAGCTCTTCAGTTCTCTTCCAACAATAAACAGCCCTTCATTTCTCCTCACATAGAGTGGTTTCAAAGCCACAGTAGGAACAACGCTCTTCTGTTACTCCTGCACACTGAGGACCAGAATTTCCTGTCAGTCTCTCCTCTCATAATTAGGTGGGTTCTTTGATTGTTCTGATAACTCCACAGGAAATCTCTCTATATAGAAGGTAGACACGTCTCATCTTCTTTGCAACTCCTCTCACAACATAGGCCAATAGTCTTAAAGTACTATGCAGGATGCTTGATAGGCTTGGGGTGGCGGGGAGGGGAAATAGTGAAAAAGAAAGCTAAGCTGACCCTGAAGGAAGTAATCAAATTGCCAATGGCATTTTGTGGCTGCCAATATGGGACAACAGCATTGCAATAAACATCGTAACTCCTACTTTATTTAACTTTCTTTGGGATATGTTTAAAATTCAGGCCATGTGACTCAAAGCATAGCAACTTGAGAATACTGGCCATTATGTTTTTTCCAAAACAGATCAATAAGCATGACAGAATTTCATGCATGAATTTCATGACAGGGCTTTCCCAATTTTATCACTTAAGTGATTGTCCCTAAGGCCTACCCCTTTTCTTTTTTATAATTTGAATCCTACCCTAAATTCACCTCATCTTTTAAAATTTTTTTCCTGATTTGATGCTTCCCTGACTGAGCTTAAATCTTCATTCTTTAATCAAGTCCTTCTTGTCCATCCCAGTACAAACTGTTATCTCCTTTCCCTAAACTGCTCCTCTTCATTGTTCATCTAGTTGTTAGACTGCGTTTAATTAATACATGCAAATATAAGCCTTATAAATCTAGACACGTACACAGTCCAATTTTAGACAGATGTCACATTCAAGAAAACAGTCAAAAGAAAATTTAGTAATTGTGTACTTAAATTTCTCAAAAATTGAAAAGCAGGTATAAAAATCTACAGCAACATTTATTATAATATACTTCTCCCTCTTCCTCAGTTTTCAGGTTCCTCACATTCACAGGAGACTTTTATTCTCCAATGCCCAGGACACTCACCATTCCTCATCACCATCCCTTACTTCAGTAACTTCCTTTTCCCGACCACTCTGCGTATTCACAGCAGATGCACTTTTGACAGATATTTCTCAAAACAGTTACTAGTTCCTTTGAGAAGAGTGGGATGTCCTGCTTTCCTTGTTTTTCCCATGACTGACAGATAAGAGGACTTCTTTCATCCCCTCACTCCCAATTCTGCAGAGGTTAGGGAATTTAAAATGTTATTTTTTGTAGTTACTGATCCTGTTATATATGTACAATCATTTTTATATGTATAGATTATTCCAAAACTAGATTTTAAGGTCCTTAGAAATAGGGGCTAATTATTATTCATCATTGTGGCTCTTCTCTCTCTGCCCTCTTATTTTCTCACATAATGTCTTGAATTTTTAGCACTTTGTGGGTTAAGCACTCAGGGATGATTTGGTGAAATGTAGAACTAACTATGAATGATCTGCTTTTATTGAATTATATGACATAATAATAGAAACCTAAATAGACTATGATAAATCATGACTTTTTCTTTACTCTTTGGAATATTTTATTGATATTAATTCTTTTGCTTGGATTGCCAAGTTCTTCTGAGAATTCCAACGTCTAATAATGATATCATCCCATCAAGCTTACTGTTCTCAGCTGGTATTCTATTAAGTTGATATGAATAGACTACTGTTTATGAGGTAAGATTATGCACTTTAATGTCTAAAAGCAGCAAAGCAATGAATACATTCTACCAGTAAGAAGACAACTTAAACTGTAATTTTGCATTCTTTTCTATTTCATATCTCTGTTGCATCCATGTATATTTTTTGGCACAAGACAACAATATAAAGATTTCTATTGATCAAGTCATAGACTTAGGGAAATAAAACACAAACAACTACCTTTTTCATCAAAATGCTTAAACATTATATTTATTTGACCAATATTTAAATACATTTAATTTTAAAACTATAAATTAGTGTTTTTTAATTGGCACGTGATCATGGATCCT
The DNA here is from genome assembly GCF_021613505.1 of Equus quagga. Taxonomy (NCBI): domain Eukaryota; kingdom Metazoa; phylum Chordata; class Mammalia; order Perissodactyla; family Equidae; genus Equus; species Equus quagga. The sequence continues at coordinate 96,170,769 of NC_060276.1, forward strand.
TTTAGAATCCAAATGTGAGTACTGTGCTACTCCAGATAATTTTATATACATACACATAAAATTTTTGCTCATATTTTAGGAGATTCAAAGACCTCAGGGCTTCAACTTAAAAACTTTTTCTCTAAGTAAATTTAGAGACTGAATTATAGGAAACTATAACAAAACTGATTTATAGACTGAGTTGTAGAAAAAAAGTGTGTTGAAATAAAGTTTTAGACTAAGTGTCATGGTTTTACTAATAGCAATATGAGGATTTATCGAATCTTGAATTTTTTCTGTCTTTTAAAAGTAGTATTTGTTAGGTATGATATTTCAATTAGTAATTTCTAAAGCCCCTTCTAAGTAAATTAAATTTTCATCCCTTTGAAGAAGAATGACGCTGATTACTTCCACCCTATATATATTCGCAGTCACCCTGTCCTCCCTCTTTTTTTCTATTATTCTGTTGTTTGTTCTGGGAAAAAAACACATTATTTGTATGCAAGTGTATGTACTATTTAATATTATGTGATTAAGTTCCTTTGGGTAGAAACATCAACTTTAGAATAATCATGTTTTTAGTTCTTGGTGACATATTTACTACTGAAGTTTTAAATGCAGAATAAGGTCGTAGTTGATAATACCGTGGGAGTCTAATCTCTTCCAAAGTTGACTCTTGTAGGCTGTTTGAGAGACCAGAGTTGTGTAGGTATACCTAGGGATGGTGGAGAGGGAGTGGAGAGAACCAAACCATTCTTTCCCCTTCTTCTGAATTCTCTTTCTTATCTACTATTGGTTGGTATATAGCATATTACCAACAATATAATAAAGCACTACATAAATGTTACTTCATTCTCCCACCACCATCTGCCATTTCTTCCTTCTAATATGTTCTTGCTTCCTCTTCTGTTTCATGAAAAAAAACCTTCAAAATCTCTATCAGAAAAAGTGTATCTGACTATTCTAATTTAATAAAGTTCAGCAGAAAATTACATGACTTGTTTCTTAATTATTTTGTGTACTTTACTAAAACTACAAGATGGGCGTTTGGGGGATGTGTGTGGAGAGGCATAATCATGTACATAGAAAGAGGTGATTTCAAGGGATTAAGAATAACCTGCGAGTAGATAAAAAAAGAATCAGGACAATATGATAGACTGTAACCAAAAGTGGAAAAAACTGTAAAAGCAATAGCCATAGAGGTCTCAAATCTGCTTTCAAAATGCTGGGATCTAGTTTTCGTAAATTAGAGTTCTCAGTAAATGTAGGACAAGTCCCAGCTGTACCATAGCATTAACATTAAAACTAAGACATATCTTGCGTCTACTTTTCACTTAAATCCCTAGAGATTTCAAACAAGAGAGTGGGTTAAAATAAATTCCCCTACCACTTCCTCTTCCCCAGTAAGCAGGTCTCATCTGTTGTATTTCCATTTTGAGGCATTTAGATATCTGAGAGAGAGAGTTTAAAGAGAAAGTACTCAATCCATCTGGTCTGGGTTTTCCAAAATTACAGAAGTTATTTCAGTATCATTAAATTTGTTAAGCTTATACAATAAAATCTGGAGAACTGTGACTCATTAGTAAAGTGATCCACTAATGTGTACTTTAATGCCTTAAATATAAACGTGCATGTTCTCGACTTTTTCAGTGATTTTTATCTATTTTCTTGACTTAACTGAATCTTGGCCCTCCGTTAAAGATATGATTTTCCTGAAACACGTCAAGTTCAAATAAATCAGTATCATTGATAAAACTCCAGAAATATTGACAAAAATAAAAAAATGGAGACACAAACCACCAATATCAGGAATGAAACTAAGGATTCTGCAGTCATTAAGAAGATAATAGGGGAATACTATGAACAACTTTACCTAGAAGGAGTGAACCGAATTCTTGAAGCCAAAAACTACAAAACTCAAGTAAGATGAAATAGACAATCTGAATAGCCCTATAACCATGAAAAAAATTGAATTTGTAACTAGAAAACTCCTGAAAAAGAAAATCACTGTAGTATCGCTCAAAATATTTAAAGAGAAATTGGCAACAGTTTCACTTAAATTTTACTGATACAGAAATCAATCACATTTCTGTATATGAAAACTGAACATGCAGAAACCACAGCATGATTTACAATAACTCCAAACGAGATTAATTACATAGGTAGGTACATAACAAAATATATGTAGGATTTACGTGTTGAAATTTACAAAATAATGGTGAAAGAAGTCAAAGACCTAATGAAATGGGAAGACACACCTTGTTTGTGGATTGGAATGCTCAGCTTAGTAAAGCTGTCATTTCTTCTCAAATTGATCTATAGATTTAATGCAGTTAATTAAAATTACAACAAGGGTTTTTGTAGACATAGCAAGTTTATTCTAAAATTTATATGGAAATTCACAGGCCCTAGAATAGGTAGAAAATTTTGGAGAAGAAAAATAAAGTAGGAGGAATCACACTTCCCAATATTAAGACTTACTGTGTAGCGACAGTAATCAAGACTGTGATATTGGTAGGAGGATAGACACATAGATCAATGAAACAGAATAAAGAATCCAGAAATAGACCCACACCGATATGCCCAACTGATTTTTGACAAATGTGCAAAATCAATTCGATGAAGGAAGGATCGTGTTTTCAACAAATTGTCCTGGAGCAACTAGACATCCATAGGCAAAACAAAGTATACTTCGACCTAGACCTCACACCTAACTCAAAAATTCACCAGTTAGAAGGAGACCATTTTTCCTTTCATACATAAATCATACCTATATTGTCTATTTCTTTGATAGCCAATATGGTAGATACTTGCTATATGTGTCTACTGAGCACTTGAAATGTAGCTGGGATGAATTGAGATATGCTGTAAATATAAAATATGCACTGAATTTTGAAGACTTAGTATGAAAAAATAATATGAAATATCTCATTAATGATTTTATATTGATTACATCATAAAATAACATTTTGGGTATGTTTGATTAAATAAAATATATTATTAAAGTTGATTTTACCTTCTTTATATTTTAATGTGGGTATTAGAAATTTTTAAATTACACATATGGCTTGCATTATATTTCTATTGGCCAGAGCTAGTCTAATGTATAATTTCTAGTTTCAGTTCCTTTATATTTGAATGAGAATTAACATATACCTGTGAAGCAATCTACATAGAGAACTAAGGATTTTTATTAATTTTATCAATGTTTTACATTTGTCTGGCCAAATATTTGAATGTTTTTTTCAATCATATCTATTGATTATTTCTAAAACACTTAATTTAGTTTTGCATAAATAAAAAATATTTTCTAACTTATTTAAACAATGAATATTGAGTAGAATCTATTCTAGTTACTTGGGGGTTACAAAGCCCTTGTCTTTGTGGAATTTACATTTGTCAGTTGATAATTTATATAATTATAGAAATAATGATAGCTGGCTTAATTAAGTTGGCTTGGGTACATACTCAACTAGTGGGAGCAGAACCTGTGTGCCTAACAGAGAGTTGAAGACTATCCAAAAGAATCCATCTTAATTACCTTAGGCATTAGCCAGTGTGCTTTCTAGAAGAAAAGCAGAGTATTTGTTAATTTAGCAAGTTGGCTAAGTAGACATTGGTTACATGGAAGGCTGTTCAGAGATCCTCCTCTGTACTTTGTCCTATTGACTGCTTTTTTTACTCCCTCTCTAGACTTTGAATTCATCAAGAGCTTTTATTTCTCATTGACACATATGCCAGTAATTGGTAAATAATAAGTAGCAAATAAACTATCTGCTAAATGAAATATTTTGAGAAAATATTAAGTCAAATTTTGATCCAATCAACATCACGATTCAAGCCAGACCCCCTAACCTGGTAAATCTTGACCATTGACTTCAATCTTTAATTTGAACGTCTGGACATTGCCTGCAAGGAAGCGTCTGTCTTTGTTTAGTCCTTTAAAGAGAACACTTGAAATTGGTTTATACTCTCATCTAGACATTTTCGTTGTTGTTTAGAAATATATTTAATGGGATCCTTAGAGAGGGTTCAGAAGAAAAGTAAGCTGTCATCCAAAGATTGTTAACCCCATGGATAAGTTGGTAGCCCTAGGGCATAGAGAGCACTAGTATTGACTCACTGGCCTTAGTGTCCAGTAAATTTACTCCAATAAATAGTAACTAAAGCAGTTTTTGTGACAGTTACATTTTCTAGCCATTGATTTTCGTAAATGTATGGCATTGAGAATTCTGAGAGCCTTAAGTAGGCTTGAGTTCAGTTGAAATAATATGAATAGTGATTTGGTTTTTTTGTTCAGTAGATAATATAAACATTTATGTAATTAGGAGGCTCCAATAGTGTTAAAGGTGGATCGGACGAAAAACAAATGTTCAAAAGCCTTTTGTGAATGCAAGAGAGTCAATAGAGGCTGAAAACAATGATTATCTTACAGAGTTGAGAAGAAACTATTTTATGTAGAAACTCAAAAAATATTCGAGCATTCCTCTGTTCTTTGCCAGTTTTGTTGCTTATATAATAACCTCTTTTCTATACTTTCTTTTATTTGAAACCTCAGTCCTAAAACTGACAGTGTTTCATTTAGGGATCTACCTGTATTTTTCATGCCTTACCAATGATTTTGTTTCCCTTACCATCAAATCTTTCTTCCCATCAGTAAAGCAGGCTGACCCTGAGCCACATTCAAGACATTCAAGGCATCATCAGTATATCTCAATATACTGTGTTTGATCCTGTAACTTTTCCAGCAGTTTTGATAGTTTCCCTCATCTGCTTTTTTGTTTTCCATGATTCTTTTCTAGCTTCCATTTGCCTGTTTGTCTTCTTCCTCAGGAGGGCTCGTATAGTTTCTCTCTCTCCAATATGTTTACTTACCTTGGTGTTTCCAAATATGGTAAATTTAAATGTATCTTAAGACCTAAAGTATCTGAATTCAAGTTTATAAGAATCAGCTATCTATCAAGAATTTGCTAGGATTTAATTTCAAAGCCAACATTTAGGGCATGGCTTATAATCCAAAAATGAACCAAACCCCGCAGCCTCTGCGGTCCCAGTACCATGAGGTGAGAACTGAAGGTCAAAGTTAAGACTGGTATTGTAGGATCCCAAAGTTCCTTCTGATATTAAAAAATATACAGTGAATAAAATTATTTCTTCTATTATTCGATAATATTTTGACAGTAACTGCCACGCTGCATGTATGTTTTCCTTTAACTATAAGCCTGGTTTAATCAGGCAATTTCACTTCACTACATTGTATAGAATCCTGGAAACTTAGAAACAAAATATTTAAATACTAAGTGCACTTACACACTTGCTCCTCTCCCCTTGCACCAGTTTTTTTCGTTATTTTAGCATGTAGGTATAATGCTAAGAGAGGTTCGACATTACAAAACAAAGACTGCTGTTTGTTTGCCTGTCAGATTATTTATATCAAATCCTTAGTGGTGCTTACTTTGTGCCAGACACTGTTCTAAGCACTTGGTAAATATTAACTCATTTAATCTTCATAAAACCTATAAAATATATGCAATATTATTCTCACTTTACAGTCAAAAAAGTGAAGACATTGGATGATTAATGAACATGCTCAAGGTCACACTACTCATAAGTGATAAATGGAAACCAACCCTGGGCCATCTTGTTCCCATGTCTGAGCTTTTAATTCTTTGGCTCTGCTGTTTCCGTACATGATATTTCTATGAGAAGTTTTGGTCCCCTGTGCTTGAAGATAAATATAGTAATTAAGCTATTTTATTTTTCTATACTCAAACTTCTTCCCAAAATTATTTTTGTATGCCAAACACATTTAAACAGATTTTCACTATACAATTGTTCTTCTGAGTAGAAATTGGCCCTAAAATACACACGAAAAAAGAAATTGTATTTAAGACGAAGTAAAGTTTAAAAAAAAGGTTTTTGGGTGAGGGGTGTATGTGGTTCAATTTTTGCAGCTGTCCTGAAAGTATGCATTTGTTTTAAAATATTTCAAAGTATTATTAATCAAATTGAAGAATATAAACTAGAGCAATATTATTTAGTGCACAAATTCAAGGGCACTCCAGTCGCATTATGCTCTATGGAAATGATGCTCCCTGTACTTGTGCAATGAGGAAGACCTAAAGTAAAGATATTTTATTTACATTCAAAGCCATAGAAGTATAACAGAAAAATAGACTAAACAAAAGACAATCGCGATTACCCCTCTGTTTCCATAATCATGTTTTTTAATGTTCTTCAGCAGAAATTGTTCAAGCATGGTTTTGTACCACAGTAAGAATACTCAGGACCTCTCAGAAATATGTCATTTTTTAATAATACCAATACCTAATAGTGGGGCGGGGACAATGTTAGTCTGGTTCAAAGATGTAATCCCAGAACCAAGACAATACGTAGGCTGTAGTAGGTACTTAATTTGTGGAATGGATAAGCAAATCAGTGAATAGTGGATGGATGTCGATGGTGCTTTTTCTACTTTAAATTACTTTCGAATGTACTACTATTTCATTAATAACCTTTTAGATTTATTTGGGTAGAAATTCATCCTTTAAGGTAGCTTAGAAAGTTTCAGTCACTCGTCCAAGTTCACTCAGTGAATATATGTATGTGTGTCTACACACACATAATCAGAAATAAAGCCCAGCCAAGACTTCTAGTCCACGGTTCTTTGCACTATAGTACATTTGAACTAAAAAGAGGAGAAATCGTAGAAAAAAGTAATTTATTTAAAAATAGACGTAAATATAAAAACCATAGAGCAAACTTTTCTAGATACATATTCCATAATACCAGAGAAAATAGGAAGTAATTTCACTGAAATATTTCATAAAATAGTGACTTGAAAATTTCATAAATCACAATCCATATTTTCAAAGTTTGGAAATAGAGTATTTGTTGAATTCATCTGCATATAGGAAATTATGCTGTATCGTTTTAGTAGGTTTTAATTTAAGAGTATTGATTACTATTTGGCAAGGGAAATATTTCTCAAATTTACCTCCATTTTTTTGAAGAAAACTTCTCTGTTAATCATTTTCTCCCATCTTCTCATATATCTTATTTCACTTTTAATTTCCTGCAAAATTATCTTTCCTGTTAAATTATTCCTTTCCCTTTCTCAGTGATGACTGATAATGATAATGTTGAGATATGTTTCCTTCTTACGTCCAGACTACTATCCAATCTATGTCAATCATTCCATGATATTTTTAAAATCTGGACTCCACTGCTGAGATTTTTCTGGTATGTATCACTGAGTACTCCACTGCTGAGATTTTTGGCCTGGTATTCCTGTATCTTATCGTCTCCCAATTCCCACACTAAGCACTTTTCATTCCTTCATCGTCCTTTCCAATCACTTCAGAAAGCTGCCTTTCCTCTCCTATTCTGTTGCTGAAACAATACCATTAGTCACTTTAGGTTAGCTTCCTTTCTTCCTATACATCACAAATTCAGAATTTACGTCTCTCTCAAGTTCAGCTCTACTACAGCTTTTTTGGTCTGATTTTTAACACCACATCATCCTGTCCTGCCTATTTTCTTTTCATTACTCTTTTTACTTGATGCATTTGTTTTCTTCTTATACTATGCCCACATTCATTCTATTTCCTATGCATGAAGGAGCATTGCTAATTACAACATCTTCTCTTTTCCCCTTTGTTTACTACTTATGTTGTTCTGGTACTTATTTTTTTATTGAGATACAGTTGACATATAACCTTATATTAGTTTCAGGTGTACAAGATTGTGTTTCAATATTTGTATATATTAAGAAATGATCACCACAATGAATCTAGTTAACATCCATTACCGTACATGGTTAAAAATTTTTTTTTCTTGTGATGAAAACTTTTAAGCTCTAATCTCTTAGCAACTTTCAAATACACAATACAGTATTGTTAACTATAGTCACCATGCTGTACTCTAGTACTTATTTTAATTTGTTTTTATAAATAACTATCTAGAGCAACTGGCATAAAAAAAAAACCACATAGATGAATTGTGATCCTACATCGTCCCTGAGTTGAGAAATATTTCATTCCTGAAATTTGTTCTCTTTCTCTGAATGCGTTTTCTTCATACTTCCTTTTCTTGTTTATATTCTAAATGTGTCTCTGTCCAATTTAGGTGGGATAGTTGGAGTTATTCATTGTTTAGTTAATAGTTATAAATCATACTTACTACAGATAGACATCGATTATCAAAAATGCTACAAGAAGGCGGCTAGTATTGTCCCCATGCATTCTCCACATTTCCTCAGGCCACAGAAATAGTCTTTGATGGATGTTCTCGCTTATTGGATGCCCTAAAACTAGACAGAAATAAAAGATGATCTGTTTCTCTTGCACAAGTTTAAGGGATTCTTCCCCTAACTTTTTATTCATACTTCCGGTTATGAACTCGTACTACAGAAATAAAAATGTGATTTTTATCATGGAATGCCTGAAACCCAAGCTGACATGTAGGAGGAAGGAGCAGAAGTTCTGTGGGTTTGCCAGGATGGTAAGGACATGTTGTCTTGAGAATTACTTATTAAAGCCAGTGAGTTCGTTAGGCTGAAGTAGAAAACTATACACTACTAATCCAATGTAAATTTAGTCCCTGAGTTTAGTTCTCTTATAGCTCAAAACCTGCAGATTTAAGCAATCGCTTCTTGAAATTTCCTAATATCACATTAAAGAGATGTTTAATATGTTTTTAATTTAGCTAAGTTTGGTTGCCAAAAAGAAAAAAGAAAGCAAAGCAAAGAATAACCTCAAGTGCCAACTCTAATTAATTGGTACTATCTTCTTGGGCTGAAATGTTGAAAAGGTCCCATCTGGACTCGGTAGGCAAGTGCAATGATCTATTAGCCATACTTGCTGTCAGCCCAGGAGTAGAAAAGAGGATGGGATTGCTGAATATCTGTGGACCCTGTTGTGCTAGAACATTTTTAGCACTTAAGGTTTGAATTTCAGCCCTGTAAATTATTAATTGGGCCTCTTATCTTCTAATATATCCTATTTTATTTTTGAGATCTGATTTAAAGGAATACTGTGAAAATAGTGTAGTAATAATTATGCCTAAAAAAGAATTTATATCTCTAAAATATAGATACTTCTATAACTCTGGTTATCTGTTTATAGAAAATAAGCCGGGGGTTTATGAACTACTGTATCACTAGGTCGTATGATGTGTGTTTATTATTGATAATCTAAAGGTGACGTTATTGATCTCTAAATTGGTTAAGGATCAAGACTGATGATTTCAATTAAAGAGCCTTATCTTTACTAAGTAAATAAAACTTAAATGGTAAAGTTTCCAAAACTAGTTTAAAGCTTAGAAATGGCCAGGTTTTTTAAAATTAAATAGTGAGTATATTTAATTTCTTTTCTGGCAGCTTCAGACTAATTTGGCACGTTTTTGCCTACTCTTTGTGAAAAATGTGCTTTTTGCATATTCTGTCCATTTTTATGGATGTAGAATACTCTAACTTCAATTAATTAAACAATCTTTAAGGGCATAGACCAGGCTTGGTCTCTAACAATTTGTAACTTTCAAGAGACAAAATGACTTTTGAATTATTGTACAAAAACTCAATGGATAAAAATAACAAGGAATAGTAGCTACAGTCTTTGCTGGAGAACCATGTGGCGGGGGGGGCAGGGAAAGCATATGGGCTTCATTTTGGCAAATGAAGGGAAAAAGTTATTAAGACATGCAATACAACAAAAAAGAACTCACAACATTTAGCAACAGATTGGCTGTGGGTAGCAAAGACTCATGAGAACCTGACAACAACTTTCTAAGTTTTTATCTTGGAAAACACTTGAGTGGGTCTATTTGCACTTTGTACTTTGGAAGTTGAGAATGTTTTTACTTTGAAGAACTTTTCTTTTAACCTTCACCACATCATGCTTTAAGTTAAATGATCCCCTTATCATTTTGAATAAGGGGGGCAATGCGATCCTGAGCACATTTCTCCTAAAACTTGTATGTATTTTTAAATGGCCTCTTTACTGAAGAGGACTCCTATAAACGTCTACTCTTTGAGGGTCTTACTCCATCATTTTCATATCCATGACTGGCCTGTCATATCATAGTGTTTTATGTGAAGATGGAAATTTTACGGGTTCCTTTACAATTGTGTATTTTTTCAATTTGTGTTAAGTGACGCCAAGGGAAGATGGAAGTGTCTATTTGCCTTCTGTGCGCTGCAGAGTTCCAGTAGAAGTGGACTTTCTTTCAGTTTATTAGAGAATTCTAAAATGTCAAACTTCGATCAATAGTTTATGCTATTGCTAAACTACACAACAAATAATAACCTAATATTCCAGGTCATTCTCAGGAGCTGTTAAACTTATCATTATGGTAGTAAAAAATTTTAGAGCACAAACACGTGACATGAATTTCTTACATAAGCATATAAGCAATGAAAATTTGACAGAAAGTTAAATGAGGATTTGAAAATGCCAAAAAGAGGCATAAAAACAGAGGGCTGATAGTGACTTAGATTTATTCACCATATAACAGTCTATGATTTTTAAGTCATGGCTCTCAAAATATCCAAAACTAAACAATGTTTGTTTCTGATTCCTGATTTTTTTTTTCCTAATTTGTTTCCTCTATTCAAAGAGTGGTGTCCTGACTCTTGCAGTCCCTGGGAACCAAAATCTTGGAGTCACTTTCAAATATTCTCCCTTCTTTTTCTCGTCAATTCCTACCAATTCTATGTTTGACATGTTACTAACATCTATTCCCTTTCTTCATATTCTGGTTGCTACTATCTTAGTCTGGGACTTCATCTCTATTTTCTTGCTAATTCTTTCTTTCCCTTTCAAAGTATCCTGTAAGATTACTCTTCTTAAAACATATTTGAATCATGTCTCGGCTATACTCTAAAACTTCTGCATTGATTTCAGTATATATTTGGCAGTCAAGGCCCCTAATCCTTTGCTCACAAGCTAATTATTAAAATGGCATTTGATATTTGAATGGCACTTGATAATTTCAAAGAGTTTTCACATAGTTGTCTTATTGGGTTTTCTATAAAATCTTGTGTGACAGGTAGTTTTTATTACCTATCTCTTAGCAAAAAGGAATGTAAAACATTGAAATTTTGCAACTTATAAGTCACAGATCTAGCAGCTGTAGCTGTGAGATTGAGCTCATACCCTTAGACTCTAAAACAATGTTTTTCCTAAAGTTGCTCTTTTCTCAACAACTTTCTTCTCTGTTTACCTCTCATTGTTCAAGTCACTTCCAGATTCCCCATCCAAAGACTTAATGTGTCAAGGCTCATTGCCAGCTCTAATTCCTTTATGATGAGAGAAGGACCTTGAAAATTAATTTTGGAAATGTGAATGGAAAATAACTTAGGAGCTGAACAACTTCAGGGCAGCGTAGGGAGAGTTCCCGGAGTAAATGTCGTTGACTAAGGAAGCGAAAGGAAGATAATTTGGTGAAAATTATGGAAAAGGAGTAAACAGCAAAGCCTTGTGAGGTAAATTCTCTCCATGCTTGGACATATTACTGGTAGATATAGAGTCCAGGATAAGCTTTGTGAGATGAGAAGGAGGAATTGCATGATCTGGCAATGGGAGGTTAAAGGGTATCATGGGAAGGACACGTGTTTTGGGAACAGCTTGAATTCTGCTTGTCACTCATTAGGCATGTAAGCATGGTTGTGCTGTTAACCTTCTCAACCTCAGATTTCTCAGTGATGAAATGGGAATAGATATATCACTTTCTGGTTACTAAAATACTTACATGAGATAATGTATATAAAGAGTTTTGCGTGAAATAGGTAATCATAAATAGCAGACACTTTTATTCTCTCCCAGCATTTGACTGTGGACAAGTTATTTAACCTCTCAGCTCTTCAATTTACTGTTCTGTGAAAAGGAGTAAAATAATAGTACCTACATATTGTAGGATTGTTGAGGATTAAAAGAGCCACAATATGTAATGCCCTTAGAACAGTGCTCAATAAATGAAGTTGATGTGGTTAATTGATAAAGTCAGAAGTCCTGTGTTGCTCTTAGAAAGGTTATTTAAGTACAGAGACTCAAATTTTCATCTTCAGGATGAGATCAGTAATTTTCCCTTTAATGTTTTGCTTAAATATTAAATAAGATATGTAAAACACTTTGTAAGCAATAAAGTGCTACGACAATACAAAATATTCTGTAATATCAAATCTGTTTAACAGAGTGATAAACTATTAGAATGAAAGAAAATTTTTAACACCAAGGTTGAGAATTTAATTCATGTATATTACTCTCATCTCAGTATGAAAAAAACATGTAAAAATTCTTAGTTTTGTCTTTTTTTTTCCTGAGGAAGATTAGCCCTGAGCTAACTACTGCCAATCCTCCTCTTTTTGCTGAGGAAGACTGGCCCTGAGCTAACATCTACACCCATATTCCTCTACTTTATATGTGGGACGCCTACCGCAGCATGGCTTTTGGCAAGTGGTGCCATGTCCACACCCAGGATCCGAACCGGTGAACCCCGGGGCTGCCAAGAAGTGGAATGTGCGAACTTAACCACTGCACCACTGGGCTGGCCCCTTAGTTTTGTCTTTAAATTTTGTTGTACCCACCTTAAAATTTGCTAGTAGTCTACTGTCTCTATGAGTTTAGATCTAGATCCTCACTGGCAACAAGACAAATCTTCTCATCTAGATTTTACAGAATGAGTTCTGTTTGTTAGAGATAGTAAACTCTTGCTATCTACCAAACTTCCTCTGAGAGAAACTCACATTTGCCCCTGGTAAGTGGGGTCAGATATTGGTATTATATTTAGTGCCTTCTTCAAAATGTCACAATCTCAGATCACTGAAGGACTTTAGAATCCTTTTTGACTTTTGAATAATAGATTTGTGAGTTGGACTTAGCCTTACCAAATTTATTTATTTATTTTAATGGAATGTGTTTAAGGATGCCATTTACCATTGTGCTATTTTTCACTGCCCAGGCATGCCTGGCTGAGGGGGCGGGGCAAGTGAGGCTGAAACCCAGCCTTCCACAAAGGCATTCATGCCAGGTTCCCTGGCATGGGTCTGTGTCTGCCCTGAGGAAGTAGAGGCTTTCTTCACATAAAGGCATTGTCCCTGTCCAGATTGGCCCTGGTGGCTGAGTCTACCCTAGTGGGAAGCTGTTCTCTAATTCTCCGCAGGTGCCATATAGTCTAGAGGTGGGCCTGTTGTTGTCATTGTTGTTGTTGTTTTAACCAGAAAAGATCATGAAGGTGACTTGCATAGAAGTTTTTTAAAAAATCAGGAATGGAAAGTAAATGTTTCAGTCAAAACATAAAAGATATTTTAGATACAATGGGAATAATAGGGTTTAATATGGGATTTAGAGGGGGGAAAGTGGAGTTTGAAAGGAGGAAGTCAAAGACGGTAACCATGTCAGCCCAAAAAGGGCATGGGTGGAAACATTACGTTTGTGTGAACATCTGAGAAGCTGGTCTACTAAGTCTGACCATGAAAGGGTGCTTTTGTGGAGGCATGTGGAAGCCACTGCTTTTGCTGGTCTGCACCTAAGCACCTAACTGTGGGCTTCGGGCCATCGTTGGTCAGACTCATCATCACAGGCAGAAATATGAAAGGAATCTGGGAAGTTAAAAGTGCAAAGTGTAAAAACTATAGAGGTAAGAAGTTGGTTTTATTTTTAAAATTGTAATACAAAACTGAGGTACAGGTGGAGAGACAGGGAGGTAGAGCAAACCCATTCTCTTGATCCATTCAGGCTGCTGTGATAGAATACCAAAGAGTGGGTGGCTGAAGATAGCCAAAATTTACTTCTCACCCTTCTGAAGGCTGGGAAGTCCAAGATGAAGGTGCCGTCAGATTCGCCGCCTGGTGAGGACCTTCTTTTATAAGGGCAGTAATCTCATTCATAAGGGCTCTGCCAAACTTCCCAAAGGCCCAACTGCCAAATACCATCACATGCAGATTAGGTGTCAACATAATTTTGGAGAGATGCAAACATTCTGTCTGTAGCACCCACTAAGGTGCTGCTTATTCTGAGTGAGAAACTCAGACATTTTTCACTGTAATGTTGAAAAAGTTACAGAACATCGCTAAGCTGTGTCTGTGAAGTGGGACTAATAACAGTAATGTGAATATTATATGAGACAACATTTGTAAAATGTTTCATATATGGTAGGTGCCCAGTGAATGTTAGCTATCAATTTGGGTTGTTATAATAAACTGTTGGAGGGTGAGCACTATTGGAGATGTGACTTCTATATTTAGGCATGTGGGATATTGAAGTGGTAAATTCATCATTAATTTACATACTTCTGACACTTGCTTCCTTCAGTATTGAAAAATATTGATGTAAGCAGACAGTTGATCTCCTAAATAGAAGGGAATATGTTGTCATGATCACTCAAGTGATATACCATAACTCATCTGGCGTTTAAAATGTCAGTTTGATTGAGAAATGAGAATCATGGGCAGATGAATGTGATTTAAATGGAGTTTGGTTTATGTACAGAACAAGTGAATGATGACTGGGTTCTAGAGACTGGATAGACCAGGGGTAGGGCAATTCATTGGGGTCCTGGGGCACTAGATTGGAGCAACAGGTGGGAGGTTATGCTGCCTTGGTCACCAACAAATGTCTTCCATAACAGGTAATAGGTAGATATACCTGATATTCAAGAGCAGTTGATGAAGGTCTTGGGACGGTGGGGTGGTAGGTAGTGTGAAAACATAGAGCAAGGTGTCAGAGTTATGTATTATTGCACAACTTTTTGTTCTGAGTATGGCCAGTGGAGAGTCAGAGTGGTGGTCTAGGGAGATAGGATCAGGAAGTCAAAAGAACTCTTTCCAGTTAGTTCAAGCCTTAGAGGACTAAAGAGGAAAACAACTTATTGGAGTACAAGGCAGAAAATGAGTCCTAAGGAGGAAAAAGCAAGAACCTGGCTAGAAACCAGAGCCACAGCAGGTTTCTGATGAAGCTGACCTTGCTGGGCCTCTCATTTGAGACTCCCTAAAGCCCTCAGTTTCCTCGGTTTGGCACATGACTGAACTTTTAAAGGCTAGAGAGCTCCTAGCGGAGCCATTTCTTGAGATGGGAAGTCAGTCACCAGTGCATACTCCAGCAGTGATGTAAGTATGCTTCTTAGCTTTTTCGACCATTAGGAAAAACTTCCATTTAATAAAGAGCATGAAAAGAAATGGATTCCTTTTCCACTGATGCTCACATGGACAGCTTTTTGGATGTTCTCAGAAATGAGAAGGAATTCTTATTAGTTATGTATTTATATATTCTGTGCTTTCTAAAACACAATGGATGCTTACTGTTGTCTTTATCACTGTCATTCCCGTGGTTAAGGCCTTGATGTTGCCAAAAACCTTATATAAAAAAAGGAAAAAATAGTAGAATATTCGGCCATCGGTAACTAATCATTCTTTGTAAATAGGTAGCATATTTGCATATTTATTTACTGGGGATTTTAATTAATGTTAGAGGCTCAAAGACTTGGAGGACAGCATTAGTTCCAAGTGGCTGCATTTGTTTGAGGCCTGAGCCTCCTGTGGTGGCATCTGGATTTGAAATGCTTATAAACATAGTCTGTCTCTAAATTGCAACAAAGACCGGTATTGTGAAGATATTAATAGACTGGGTCAACTGAAGGGGAAAGTAAAAAACACACATAAGATTTTTGCCTACCCAAATCACAAAGGCATCCATTTTTGAGAAAAGGAGAGAGAAATATTACTTTCATTAAAATAATTGAAAAGTTGAAATTATTGTTACTAGCCCGAAAACAGAACAGAAAGATGTGTATCTATGGGGAGAATTTTAGAAAATAACCAAAAATCAAAGTTAGATTTTTGAATTGTACTTCTGGAGTAAGGACGTAATATGTAATCAGGCCATGTCTCATAATTTTGTTAAATTAGTAGAAACAAACTCCGCATGGATAAGAAAATGTAATTAAATCACTCAAAATAAGAATATCATTGTTTTCAGTTTCTTTTGATAAGTGAAAGGTGAGGAAAGATATCCTTTTAAAGTATATGTGCCAATTCCAATATCTCCTTAGAAATGAAAATTGGATTGTAATATGGGCTTGTCTTTGACTATATTCTAAAAGGATAATATAATCAGTTGGCAAAAGACCCCACAAAAGGGGTCAGTGTATAAAGGAACAAACAAATACAAACACAAAGATACTCCTACAAAGAAAAGTCAGTGTAATTGGCAGCGAGATTTGAGGAGAAAACAAAATAGGGCTCAGGAGGACAGAACGTGTTTCTGCCTCCTTGTTTTGGTGTTTTCTCTTCTAATAAAGAAAAAAAACCAAACAGGATAAATGAAAGCCAGAGGGGTAGAAAGATTCAAGATTATTGTTTCTAAACTGATTTTGAGTGAATTCAAAGACTGGGGAGGCATTTCTACTTGAGAAGTTCTCAGACCTGACTTTGAACGTTGTTGCTGACTTTTTTCTTGGAGTTTTGTTCAAGTTTTTTCTTTTCTTCTAAAGTTATTAATGCTCAAACGAGAACTAATTTTTTAAAAGATAGAAGACTTGAAAGAAATAGATTGAATGAAAATAACAGAACTGATATTTTAGCAAATTCATGGCTATAGCTTTAGAAATAAACTAACCAGAAGGAGCAGCATGGCAAGATTACCTTCTCTTTTTTATCAATTAGACGCAATGTTTGCATCATATGACCTACTTAGTACTGAAGATTTTTGTGCCTTTCTGCAGCTCTTTTTCATCTATTAAAAGTGAATGAAATTACTTATGCTACCTTTTAGAGATTCTTGTGGATTTGAATTATCAAGAGTATAGATGAATCTTGCTTGATGCAAAATTGATGGACAAAATTTAATTTTACAACAAAGGTAAAGAAGTGAGTATTAATGTGGCACATAGCTTTTAGCAAAATTCCTTTAAACAACAATTTTCTCAGCGTATTTCTTTTTACCATACTTTATTCTTAAATACATTTTAGGAATATGTCCTTTAGGCCAATTCACATTTTCCTGTTTTTATATATTTTCAAAAAAAAATTTTAGTTTGTATATTGTGTTATTTTTTGAAAAATTATATGGCATTAAGGTAATAAATACAAACAGAAAGAGTTTAGTAGTCCTTATGGGAAATAGTTATTTTTGACCACATGGTCTTTTTTCTGAAATATGAAAGTTTATACAGTATCTGAATCAAGTGTACATAGTGAATACAGCACCATCTATATTTGTTAATTGAAACAATATGGAACTAATTTTAAAAACTGCTAAGACTTTTCCCTTGCCATAATGTGCAGTTTTTTCTAGCATACTGCCTTCTGTTTTCTCAATGGGATTTTTGCTTTCTAAATTTTCATTAATTCCTAAACTGTATATTAATGTTTTTTTCTATGCATTTGCTTTAAGTGACTATATATTTGAGGGAAATAGAGAGTAGGTTCTCTGGTGAGTTATGATAGTAATATTATTGCTGTATGAAGCAGCTTTTAACATTTGGAACGACCAAATAATGGTAATACATTTAACAGAAATAGCCTTCTCTGTGTTATAGCAGTATATCGTAATGGTTTTCTGTATGTGAACTTACCTCTGTCCTGTAGAGAATTACTAACTAGTATATTCCAATACACTTTAATACATACATACATACATTAAATATAAATGCAACATTTCCTGAAAAGATCCGTCAAATCCCCGTGTCGCTCTTGAAAAGTTACTACCATTTTCTCATCAGTAAAATAGGAAAACTGCGAACTCTACAATCCCCTACTTAAATTTTCTAAGTCTAATAATAATACTTTTTTAAAAAATCCTATACAAATGCAAGGACCATATAGTGAGTAGTATAGCAAATCTATTTGATCACTTTTTTCAAAATTGTATTAATTTTTTTGATAATTTTAAAGCATGGCTTATTGTTACAAGAAAATATTTGCAATTGAAGGTTATTGGTTTTATTCTCTCCCTTATTATCTATTTTTAAATAACAGTTCATTCCAGGAAAATAAAAATAGTGACAGATAGCTACATTTTTAGGTATTCTTATTGGTCGCATCTTTTGCATGACTTTGTTTTCGGTTTTCTTTTAATTTAATAGCACATACTATAAGGGAGGTCTTACCCATTTCCTTTTATAGTTAAGGATATTGAGGTTCAGAAAAATTGAATAATTTGCCTAAGATCACAGTTAAGTGACAGAGCCAGAATTTGATCCCAGAAAGGCTTTATATCCAAGTTCACAGGACCATAAGCTGCCTCAGGGAACACACCATAACTTGCATCCCTAGTATCCAGGTATCCCCTGTATCCAAATAAAGTCTACTCGGTACTCAGATTTCACAGGTATTTTTAGTTACTTTTATGTCTTTTAAAGAAAATACATTTTGGAATTTTAATAGCAAACGTAATGATTCAATTCTTTTAACTAAAATAAAAATCAGGAGTAATATTCAGTATAAACACATTGTGGAAAATATTAATTAGCAGCTAAAATATATGGAATGTTTGGAGACACAAGGAAAAATGAAACGTATGCTTTTTGCCTTATACTTGTTGACTCCAGTGTTTGGCTCTAGCTCTGACTCCAGAGACTTATGATAACCTATCTATTTCAGATGGGAAAAGCTTTGGGTTACCTGGGAGAGTATAGCTGAAAAAATAAACTCTGTATTCATCTAGAGGTGCTTTGTCCATTTCTTCAGAAATACCTGAATAGAGCTTCATCTTGGCCCATTGGAACGCCATGCCAGAGTGCAGCATAACCCAGAAAAGCATGGTGACCTCACGCTGTCACTGTCCTTGCTCACAACCTCTTGTTCTTTTTCTGAATAGTCTGGAATATAGTTTTAAAAGCTTTAGTGTTTTGTTCACTGTTTTATATGGTGTCCCAAAATTGTGCTTCAAAATTATCTGTTTCTCTCTTGTGATTCACTTCAGAGAGGAAGCCCTCTTACTCCACACAATCAGGCCACTAATAATTGGTTATGTTAATAAATTATGCCATATGTCAGAAGGGGATAAGTGTGATGGAAATTAAAAGCAGGAGGGTAAGGGAGCTCAGGTGTTGAGGAATTCCAGGGCCTGGAAAACAGTATGAAATAAGATGTCATGATGGATCTCATTGAGCAGATGAGATTTGAACAAGACTTGAAGCCAGCTGGGTATCTGTGGGGAAATTGTTCCAGGTAGATTGAACAACTGGAAAAAAGGCTCTAAGGGGGGAGTGTGTTTGTTGTGTTCAAGGAATAGCAATGAGGACTGTGGTTTTTACAAGGCAGAAAGGAGTACATCATAAAACTAAGGGATTCGGAGTGCAGATTGGAGACTTGTACATTTTGGTTTCTGTGCAGTGAAGAAAGAACATAGAGGCATTTGCAAAACAATCTGAGAGGAGATTAGTTTTATAAGATCCCCTACAGAAAAGCCTTGTTTATTTTGTTAGCTCACTTTCACTGATTTTTTCCCCACCAATTTAATTGGGTTTTATAGAAAGAACACATCTCTTTATTTTATACTCATATTTCATCTAACCATGTAGCATAGATTATGGCATTATATAAACAAGAAAGGGAACAATCACAGTTGACTCTTAGTAAGCATAAGTTCTGGTTATCTATTGCTGTGCAACAAATTAGTCCAGAACTTAGCAGCTTAAGACAGAAGTCACTTTTTATATCTCATGTTTTTGTGGGTCATGAGTTTGGGCATGGGTCAGCTGGGTGATTTTCCGCTCCATGGTGGTTCACCTGTGAACTATCAGTGGCACTCAGGTGGCTGGCCAGGAAAATCCAAGATGGCTCCACTCACAAGCCTGGTTCTTGTGTGGGGATGACTGGAAGACTTGGCTCAGCTAGATCTACTGACCTATGCCTATAGGTGGCCTTTCCAGCATGGTGGACTTAGGGTAGTTGAACTTCTCACGTGGCAGCTCAGGGTCCAAAAGTAAATGATACAAAAGTCAAGAAGTATAAGTTTGCAGTCTCTTAATGCCTGGCCCTGGAAAATAGCAAAGCATCTCTTCTATCACATTCTATTACTCAAAGCAGTCACAGAGCCCACACATATTAAAGACAGGAAACAAAGACTTCACCTCTTGAGTAGGAGGAGTGTCAAAACATTTTGCAGCAATCTTTGATCTACCAAAGCCTACAATTCAACTCTACTAGACGGTAACTTTCTAGTTAGGATCTTTCAGCAGGCCATCTTGATTCACCAGGAAATCTAACAGAGGGAATGGAGAGTTTTGGTTTCTCCAAAAATTCAGGTAAATGGAGGTCTGTTAGGATAGATTCTACTGTAATTCCATTCGTTCTTTTTATTTCACATTATCCTAATTTTTATCACTCATGTTTCTGGCCAGATATTTAAAATCATGAAGGTGTAGTATAAAGGAATGAGCATCCATGTAAACAGAGCATAATTTTAAACACATTTACTTTAATCTCTACAAACCATATTCTTTTTGTCTAACTTTTAAACAAAACCTACAGTTAATTTTGCTGTGTTTTAAAGTTTTAAATACTTTTCTGATATGAAAAATTCCCAGATTGGGATGCTTGTGTAGATTATACATCGTAATAAATCATTGTGAAAAATACAGGCAGTCAGGTGTCAGAGATTCTATTCCTGCTTGAACCCTAAGAAATATTAACCATTTTCTCATTGGCTTTTTAGCACATCTGCTCCATTTAAAATTATGGTAGGGAGGTATGTAAGATTGAATTGATTGTCTCTTGGAGTTTACTGTGCTTCTTTCAAAACTTTGTTTTTCAGTAAAGGCAATTGCTCCTTGAGCAGTACTGGTTGTTCCACACCCACTAATTATCATACAGCCATTTAAAGTTGAAATGGTAATCAAACCAATGAAAGCCCAAGATTAGCTGCTTTCCTTCTTCATTCCTAGTGGAGAGATTCATCTGAATATCTATAAAGGATTTCGTGGTGCATTCTCTGGCAGATGCGGTAAAACAAACGCGATACAAACTTTTAAAATACAGCTTTGAATTTTAGGTTGAATTTTAAGTTGAACATATTTTAACTTTTACAATTTAATTATAGGAGGTAAGTGATCTTAAAGGATCGTTCTAGTTA
Source organism: Equus quagga (assembly GCF_021613505.1). NCBI lineage: Eukaryota > Metazoa > Chordata > Mammalia > Perissodactyla > Equidae > Equus > Equus quagga. The sequence continues at coordinate 96,191,819 of NC_060276.1, forward strand.
TGAATAGAATCTGAAGAATTGGATTTTATTATAGAAAGAAAAATATATTTTAAATGGTAAACTTTATACTTTTTGCCCATCAGAAGTTGATACTTCTACTAAAATTATTAAGAACTAAGTATATAATGATACTTCAGACAAATTCTCATTTAAGGAATGGCATACTGCATGACAGGTTGTGAGGCGTTAAGAGATAATTGCATGCCTAGAAGGTGCGGTGAATGATATGAGCAAAGGCCAAGAACATCCAGAGACCAAAATTCAGTCATTTCAGATATTGCTCCCTGGTGTGTGTTATTCTACTTAAAAATTGCATACTTGTGGGTTGTAACTTTAAAGGCCAGAAAAACCCAGCATGCTTGAATTAGTACTTTCATAATTTTTTCAAATGTGTTTAAACATTTACTAACCTAATAAAATTTATTCAATTCATAATTATAAATACTATCAGGGCTAGAATAAGAGAATGCACCAGATACCATTCTGGACTTTCCTTTTGAAATCCTCTTGATTGCCAGCAAAATAAAATGCATGTTATGAATCAAAGAAATGTAATATTATATCAAATAATCAAGTGTTTTTATATGTATTTTGTTATCTCTCTATATTTAAAATAACTCTCCTTTTGAAAGTTCTTTTTTAAGTCAACTGCAACTCCCTCTCACTTTTCCTGGATTCTATATGAGACCACAGTATTTCACAATAGACAACCAGGGAAATAATGAATAAGAGAGAGGAGAAAGAGAAGAGCAACATTTTAAGTTTTCTTCATTTGTGTTGAGTGAAATAAAATGTCTGCTATGCCCTCCCCTCGATTCTTTACTGGTCTAAGGACAGAACTGTTTCTGTGGGTGGAATTAATGTTAATTATCTGTGCTCAAACACCCTTAGCAGCGGCTGCTATGAGCACCTCACTCCACTGCTGAAACATTAACAGGTAAGGGCAAGGGAGACAGACAATAACAAAATAAAAGTAACGTACCAATTCACAGTTATACCTATGATCAGGGCCTGGGTTTAAACCCTGGTTCCTAATTTTTAACTTTGTGGTCCTAGGAGTTTCTTAAACTCACGTGCCTTAGTTTTTCCATCTGCATCTGTAGAAGGATATTAATAGTATTTATCCTCTACATTTGTTATAAGGATTACATGAGCTAACATATGAAAGCAAAGTGCTTTGTAAACAACCAATCCAATTAAAAAGTGAGCCAAAGACCTTAACGGACATGCACCAAAGTAGATATACAGATGGCAATGAGCACATGAAAAGATGCTTCGCATCATATGTCGTCAGGGAAATACAAATTAAAACAAGAATGAGATACCATTATACACCTATTAGAATGGCCAAAATCCAAAACACTGACAACACTAAATGCTGATGAGGATGTGGAACAACAGGAGCTCTCATTCACTGCTGATGAGAATATAAAATTGTACAGCTACTTTGGAAAACAATTTGGTGGTTTCTCAAAAAACATACGCTTACCACACAATCTAGCAATCACACTCCTTGGTATTTACCTAAAGGAATTGAAAACTTATGTCCATACAAAGACCTGAACGTGGATGCTTATAGTAGCTTTATTCATAATTGCCAAAACTTGGAAGTGACCAAGATGTCTGTTAGTAGTAGGTGAATGGATAAATAGACTTCGGTACATCCAGACAATGGAATATTAGTCAGCACATAAAAGAAATGAGCTATCAAGCCATGAAATAACATGGAGGAAACTTAAATGCTTAAGGAAGGAAAAACTTAAAAGGAAACTTAAGTGAAAGAAGCCAATCTGAAGAGACTACATGTTGTTTGATTCCAACTATATGACATTCTGGAAAAGGCAAAGCTCTTAAGACAATAAAAAGATCACAGGTTGCCAGATGCTGTGGGGAGAGATGGATAAACAGGTGGAGCACAGAGAATTTTTAGGGCAGTGAAAATACTCCGTATGATACTATAATCACAGATACATGTCATTATACATTTGTCCAAACCCATAGAATGTAAACACCAAGAGTGAACTGTAATATGAACTATGGACTTTGAATGATAATAACGTCAGTGGAGGTTCATCAGGTGTAACAAATGTACCACTCTGGTGGGGGATTTGATAATGGGGGAGGCTATGCAGGTGCGGGGGCAGGAGGTATATGGGAAATCTCTGTACTTTCTGCTCAATTTTGCTGTGAACTTGAAACTAAAGTTAAAAAATAAAATAGGGGCCAGCCTGGTGGCACAGCGGTTAAGTTCGCACGTTCCGCTTCTTGGCGGCCCGGGTTTCACCCATTCAGATCCTGGGTGCGGACATGGCACCTCTTGGAAAGCCATGCTGTGGTAGGCGTCCCACATATAAAGTAGAGGAAGATGGGCACGATGTTAGCTCAGTGCCAGCCTTCCTCAGCAAAAAGAGGAGGACTGACAGTAGTTAGCTCAGGGTTAATCTTCCTGAAAAAAATACAATACAATAAAAGTGTATTAAAAGACTATAAAAATAAAGTTTATTAAAATTTGTTTAAAGATCTTTAGTATACATTTGTCTCCTTCACCTCCTGTTGCTTATATTTGCAGAGTTATTTTGTCATAAATGAGTGCTACATTTATTAAATAGTTTTGTTACAACTAAAAAAAAGAAGTACTTTCTAAGGCTGCTGACCCTGAGTTAGCATTCAATACATATTAGATACTTTATTATTAACATGTTAATACTCTCAATTTATGAAATTTTAAAAATCATGAGATTTATATGAAATGTCTAGAAGAGGCAAATCAATGCAGACAGAAAGTAGATTAGTAGCTTCCAAGGTCTAGGAAGGCAAAGAATGGAGAATGACTGCTAATGGGTATGAGATTTCTTTTTCAAGTTGATGAAAATGTTTTCCATTAGTTAGTGGTGACAGCTGCACAACTCTGCAAATATACTAAATATCACTGAATGGTAAATTTTGAGAGTGCATTTTATGTATGTCAATTATAGCTCAATGAAAATATTATAAAATTAAGGATCAAGAGACCATATTTTGGAATAGTGATATTTTTATTTGTTTACAAAATACCTGCTATTTGTTAAGCACACTCTCTGCTATATGTAATATACGCATTTTTATACATTATATATATAATAACCTGTCCTATATATAATTTCTTATTGAAGCATTTATTATAAATAAACAAGAAACATATCAGATAATAAGTGCTTCACTGAGGATAAAATGAGATAGTGAGTGAATGGGTGGTTACTCTATTTTCAGAAGTGAAGAAAAGCTTTGCTGAGGAAGCGTGTCAGCTGAGATATGATTGTCTAGAATGAACCAGTCATGTAAAGACTGGGGAATAAAATTCCAGGAGGCGGGAATAGCTAGTAGAAAGACTCAGAAACATGACTAGTTTTGTGTGTTTAAGGAGGCCATGAAATACAGTGAGAAATGGGAGCGAGGTCTAGGGTCATAGTCAGCAAGTTAGCCTGGAAGGAGCCTTTCCAAGTTTTCTCGTATATGAAATAAATAATGATACCTAACATGGAAAATTGCTGTGACGTTCTAAAAATATATGAATAATACTTAGCATAGCTTCTAACACATGGTTGGAAGTAAATAAATATTACTACTCTATTAATTCGTCAATTGCATATAGACTGGCCCAATTATGGGTGTGGCAAATAAACAATAGATTTAAAGCATTCACAGTGGTACCTTGGGGCTTCAGGAAAAACTACTCCTTAATCTGTGAGGAAAGAAACGATGAGTTTTCCACAGTAACAAAGAAGAGTTTATTTAATAGAAACAAATTGGTAATATCTTAATCATTTCTTTTAGATTGAAAATCTTGGGATATCAGATTTTTTCTAGTCTTCATATTAATTTGTTTTAGTGTCAGATTACATTTCCTTCCTTATTTTTTAAAGTTGGTATTTTTTTGTTCTGCATTATCTGTGTTTTTTTTTTGCGTCTTCTTATTATTCAAATTATCCAGATAAATGTGTACAAAGTTAGAAGGAGTTAATAGTGCAAAAAAGGAACTTTCTATCATTTGGTTAATTTTCTAAGAGGCTATATATAGATCATGGATATAGACACAATACAAGATACTACATAAAAGGGAAACATCAAAGACATTTTCTCTTTTATTAAAACCATCAACAATAAGGACTTTGACAATAGTTTTCTTGCATAGGTTATCAACAGCCGTCTACTCTAAACATAGGAATAAAACAACTTCTAATTTTTGGACACTGTGTTATATTATTCTCTAGCTGTAGGAAGATAATATAATGCTCCAGTCAAAAGAATAAGCTTTGGAATAATCTAAATTTTCACTCACTTTCTAGCAGTGTGACATTAAACTAGTTGTTTAACTTTTCTAAGGCTCAATTTCCTTATACATAAAATTATTATAATAATTACTTTATAAGGTGCCATAAGAAAAGTATTTAGCATAGTTTCTGTGATATCTAATATTAACATAACAGTCATCACTATCACTACCTTTCTCTTTGTAAAATCATGTTAATGACCAAAAAAAGATAATTCTAATAAAAGCTCGTTTATATTGTATTCTAGTTAATATACACATAAACATATAAAGAAAAAGTAAAACATCTCTTAAAAGACTCAGTAAACAAACATAAAAGTATTATTTTGAGTTATAAACCTAACCTTGATTATGATGATGATAAAAATAATCACTATTAGGTTACTTTTCTTATGACTAACTTCTATTTAGATAATTTTCCTCTATTGATATTTTAAAATATTTCATAGTTGAATTACTTGGAAATGACTATTTCGTATAATGTTCTCAATATTATATTGACCATTTGACTCCAATTTCTTTAGAAAAGTTGGGGCCCCCATCTCTTCCCTTCAACAATATTTGTGAGTTGACAAATATCAAGGGCTATGCTGTAGCATGCATAAGAGATGCAGAAAGATACTGTTTAAATTAGTACCATCAATTTTCCTTTTATATTTCCCAACCTCATATTTATTGAAATGCATTAAATTACCTCAGACATCTGAGGATACAGCATTCAATTTATAATAATCTTTATGGTTAACTTAATTCCATTAACCTTATCTGTGAAAGGTGGCAAATTAAGGAGTGCAGAACGCACTTTCATTTCTTTGGTGGATGCTGTGAACTATTTAGATGATCTCTCTGTGGTTGGTGGAGGGAGTGTCCAGGAATTAGTCAGTTATGTAAGAAGACAAACCTTTCCTTTGGTCTGTTTCGCACAAAAGCTCTCTGCTGTGCTGGATGACGCTGCTTGAATCACTGCAATTCAGATGATGCGAAGTGAAAAATGACTAGTTGGCATTTTCACCAATTTAAAGGCCTAAATTTTCATTTTCTGACCAGACTCTGCCTTAGCGAAAGTAATCTTTAAGGACTATTTAGGCATTTCAGTCTGAAAAGTTTTATGTTCTTGCCATAAAAATGTGTGTGTGTGCAAATTTGCATATACAAAGTGAGATTTTAGGTACTAGTATTGGATAATTAAAAGTTGTCTTTCCATGGCAATAAATTAATTTTCTGTGTCACGAGTCCCTTTTTTGGGGTACATGCACTGTTTAAATGATACTCACTGTATGGATTTGGTGGATTTGCTGCTTGCTTGTTTTACTACTCAAGAGAGCAATTAGGTATATATAGAGTTTTTTCAACCTATCAAATTTTACTTGGATGTGATTGTAAAGGCAGTGAAAGCTGCGTCATGCAACCTATGAAAACTCTGACTAGTGGGTTTCTATCCAGTCTCCTTAGTAAAGTTTGCACAACTCTAGCTCTGCATTCATACTGAATATCACTGGGGCTCTTTAACTTATTTGAAGGCTTTTATGACTTCTGAAAAGCAGATATTTTAAATTTTTTAACTGTCATCCTATATGGCCACTCTCCATTTGTGCTCTTTATTTGTAGTATTAGTTTTGCATTTTGAGTGTACAAGTCAGCCCCTTTGGTTCATACACATAACAGCATATATGTTTGGAGAGAACCTCAGGAAATATGTAACCACTCATTTAAAATGTTTGACCAATAGCGAGGTCACACTGAGAATAATACTTAGAAGAATTGAGTTGAGTTTTAGGCTACTAAAATTTGCTATACTCTGCAACCTAGGGCTGTATTCCTGACTCCAACAGGTCTTCTAAGAAATCATGCTGTTAATCTGACAGTAGATAGGCAAATGAGAAAATGATGGACACAACCATATTATAAAAGGTAGGTTTTAGGTGCATGGATCTGAAGACAGACCAACTGCTCAGTTCAAATCACAGTGGTGCTATTTAATAACTATGACCTTGAACAAGTTTCTTAGCTTCTTTCTGCCCCTCTGTCTTTATTTTTCAAATGAGTAATGATGGCACTGACTTTTTAGGTTTGTGGGAGAGATTTATATTGGTTAAAAGGTATACAGCATGTAGTGGTATTGTATGATATTTTACAATTACTATCATCACTACCTAGGGGAAAAGACACCAATGTCTAGAGATAGATAAGTATCTCTAGTTACTGACATCAGTAATTTGAGATGGGAGAACCACCAGCAAATCAGAACTTGGAGATGTATGCAGTCTGTATGCCACAGCTAGTTTTTGTTTGATTTTTGTTTGTTTTTATTTGCCAAGTTTTCTTAATTCCTGTTGGAAAACCTTTTGGGGTCACTTCCATTAGTGTTTGCGGGATTGCTTACTTATCTCAGGGGAAAGTGCCCATTAGCAGTGCAGTGCAGTGGTTGTGTCAGGAAAATCTATTAAATGGAGTCCTGAGAGTTCGTCTCTATAATTGCATAAATGTATGTTTCTCAGGGGCAGTGTTGTATAAGTAAATGGATATAAATCATAGAGTGCTAACACTAGATGGGAACTGAAAAGCTGCGTGGTCCAGCCCCCTTATTTTATAGATGAGAACACTGAGGCTCAGAAAATGGAGCGACTCATCCAAGGTCAAGGTAGTTGTTGTCTGGGATGAGGAAAATATCCAAACGTCTGCATAAATCCTAGGTTATTTCCACTGAAATTTAACGTCTAAATTAGTGTCTAAAAGAGTCCATTTAAAATAGCAACATTGTCTTCCACCCCAACATCTTTACGCTATTCAGAAAAACCTAGAAATCATGCTGGAAACCCATCCCTTCTTCCCTCAATCTCTGATTAAGACAAAAGGTTAAATCACACACTCTGCCATACAAAAGCAATCTAAAATATTGAGACTCACATGTGTAATATTACAAGTAAATCACCTACTTACCATGTATACTGCCAACATGTTTGCTGGGCAAACCTACTTAAAATTCATAGACATTAAACAACATTTCAGGACACCATCCCAAGACCTAATTAATGAAGTGAACTGACCTCTGACTGAAGAATGTATCCATGATGCTTTCAGTACAGAACAATAGCTCTTAACTATTGATAGCAGACACGTGAAATACAAGGCTCTCATTCTTCCCTTTCAAAAGTCGAACAGAACCACTGTCCCTTAAAGCTGATAGGCACGGGAAGAAGCTGGGAGGCCAAAGGTTCCCATTCATACAAAGTATGTGCTTCTCTAATGGCTATTTTCTTCCAACTCGGACTAGATATTTTATGTGGGAAGGAGGCTGCATGTGATTTCGTGAGTAAGCGAGAGAAACACAATGAGGGATGATACTGTCCCTTTAGTTGTCAGCCTCCCAAATGGGAAACAAACAGCAGAAGGATAAATGTAGCAGAAAGCAGAGGTGAGAAAGGGAACAGTTAGATATGGGAAACATCAAAGAACAAGAAATAGCAACAAACCGATGCCAGAAGCCAGCAAGAAAAGGGGAAATGTTATGAGTACCAGTAAAAATGCTGAAGAACAGCTATAAAGAGGGAGAAAATGCTCACAAAGGAGACCTTGAAATGACAATAATCCATTCCAGGATGAAAAAAAAGGAAAGCTTAGTACATTTCTCCAAGGCAAAAAAGTACATTTTTTTTCTTAGAAAAAGTAAGTAAAACGAAGATAAAATGGATTGGAGAATGGAGGGGAAAAGAATAAAAGTAGATGTATACAGAAAGAGGTAGCCAAGGCTATGAGTAATGCCCCATCATTTAAGCTGGTGAGTTGTGCTGATATATAGCATCTTCCTGGGAACTAGCCTGCAATGCTGGGAATTAGGGATAGGAGAATGCTGTTGTTGAGAGAACATCAATTAACAAATTCCAAATGAAAGTTTGGCTGCCAATAAATAGCTGAGTGATCAGACCAAGTCACCTCTATCTGATGTTTCTCCCTGTCAAATAGGTAATGGTAAGATTTATTCTATTTAGCTCTTTAGGGGACTTTAATAAAGAGGTACTGGATTAATGCAAATATAAATGGAGGCAAAATAGCATAAATGTTTAAGAATATAGGTGGTTAAAAGGGCAGACTCAAAGCCAAATTTTCTGGGGTTGAAATCTAACTCCTTTTCATCTTATCTCTGTAGCCTTGGGCAGGTCAATTAATCTCTTGTCCTCAGTTTCTTCAGTTGTAAAATAGTTAATAATAACTCCTACCTCCTAGGGTTACTGTGAGGAGTAAGTAAGCTAATAAATGAAAATGACTTAGAATAGTACCTATAACGTATTAAGGACAATCTTAACGATTTTCATTGTGTTGATGCTTTGGAAATAAACCTTCTATACGAATGTAACATACTGCATTCATTAACGGTACTACATAGGAATTAGAATTATTGATGTTGATAAAAAGTCCTATCTGACATCATCTTCTGTTCTGTCATTCATTTTCTCTTCTTCCTCATGGCTACACCTTTTCAGTTCTCTGTCTCTCTTAGTTCATTGCAAAAGAAAGTCATTTCTCATTTGCTGAATATATATTATTCAGCAAGCAATTATTGAGCACTTACTGTATGCAGGCACTGCCAGAAATATAAAGAGGTTTAAGGCACAATTTTTCCCCTGAAAGACATAAATCCAGCAAAAAAAGCAATTCATAAAAAATAATAAGAAATGCTATGATTACATTTATAAGCAAGGTTATTTCACCTGGACTTACCTGGATGCTAAGGGCAGACATACCAAAAATATTAAAATAATAATTGAGTTTCGATGCTACTATACTACCTCAAACTTTGTTATCTCACATCTCACTTGTTAGTTTGTCTTTTGCTAGTGAAATTTGGGGCTGGAATCTCACTTTTCCTCACTCCTTCCCTACTGCTAAAGAAAACAACTTTAGGGACCGTCCCCGTTGCCGAGTGGTTAACTGCGCGCTCCGCTTCAGCGGTCCAGGGTTTCGCCGGTTCGGATCCTCGCCGTGGACATGGCCCCGTTCATCAGGCCATGCTGAGGCGGCATCCCAAATGCCACAACTAGAAGGACCCACAGCTAAAATATACAACTATGTACTGGGGGGATCTGGGGAGTAAAAGGAAAAATAAAATCTTAAATAAAAGGAAACAGCTTTATTTTATACTTAGACACTTCTGATGACGTTGTCTCAGAATCTCATTCTATCAGACTAACAGTTCTCATACTAAGTTAAAGTGGTCGGAAAACGTAGCACACTTATACGTATCTTTTATTTCCCTTGCTGCTAGCCTGTTTTATTCTGATAGTCTTGAGAGAGAACTGAAAAATAGCATTAACCTTATTTCTTAGGAACTTCAAGAAAGGAGGAAGCAATCTCCTAGCACAGTCAATTCCTATAAATGATGAGGCTCAGAATTATAATAAAGATATTTCTACAGGGACATGTGTTTTCCTTAAGTGGTACAATTTTAATATGTGAGCACTTGGAAATTCTTATTCTTAATGAAATACAACAGTTGCAGAACCATGTCTACTATTTCACAGGCAGCATGCTGCTTCTGATGCCAGTAGTTCTTGTTTTTAGCCCCCAAGCGTGGTTCCCTTACTTATGTGTGCATTTTACCAGCGTAATCTTCAGTAAACATTTTGCATATTTTGAGGAACCAGAATTGTTTTTGTTTTTTACACTAGAAAGTAATGCATGCTCACTGTCCAAAGTAGAATACAGAAAAACACACTGAAAGTAATAGTTGCCCATAATTTTATGATTCAGGAATAAACAGTGTTAACTGTTTGCTACATACATTCCTTTTGAGAACTATATAATGATAACTAACATTTATTGAGCATTTTATATGCACCAGGCAGTTTCAATGACTTTATGTGTTAAATATTACCCATTTATGCCTCACAACAATTTTATGATATAACTACTACTATTATGCCATTTTTAAAACGAGGAAATCGGTGCAATAACAAGGTTGCAATAACTTGTTCATGATCACCGTGCCAGTATGAAATGGAGCCAAGATTCTAACCAGATAGTCAGGCTCAGAGCCCAGGTTCTAAAATACTAAGAAATAATGCCTTTTTAGTATTATAACATACATACAATTTTGTAAGATGCTTTATTTAATATACCATATATTTTTCCAACATCTTTAAACATTCTGTAAGAATATGACTTTCTTATGGGCTGCCTATAAATCTGTCAATTGGACATACCAGAATTATTTTAATTTCTATTTGATGGATATTTAGTTTGCTTCCAACTTTTCACTATGGAAATAATCTAGCATACTTGACAAAAATTCTGGGCAGGTGTACAAGTTTTGAGCGACTTTACTATTTAAATAAGCAGGTCTTGGACATCAGTGGTGTACATATCAATATGAAACATGCAGTAAATATTTGCCATGCTATAACTATGTTCCAAGAAAAGTGCTAGCAGGCAATAGGGATTAGAAAGCTGTGAAGCCAGTCTTTTTATTCCTAAATATCGTCTAACCTAATGGAGAGTGATCCCTGTGAAACAGTGCATTTCACTAGAAGCCAGATTGGTGTGTTGAGGAATGAATGGCAGGCGATGAAATTTTGACAATGGTTGGAAACTATCCTATCAAGGGTTATAGTTATAGTAACCAGGTTAGGTGATGTGAGGAGACTCATGTTTTAAGAAGACACATATGACAGCATTATAGACATGCGGGGATTTGTAAAGACCTACTTAACTGGATTTGTTTTACCATTTCTAGGGATTGCATGATGTTAAATATCATATATTACATTATCCTTGTCTAGGTGATGTAATTTATGGGTATGCCATTAACCGAATGCTGACTATAAGTAGAAGAATCAGTTCTGTTGCCTAAAAGTCTTGGATATAAATTGATGTGTTTAACAAGTAGTTTTTCCCAGGAGTTGGAAGTATTGAAGTTTTGGATGTTCTAGGAAATTTCCAAATAATCTCAGTTCCAAGTGGTAAGCAGACCATTCTCTGAGACTGGATCTTCTGCAGTATGTTTGTGGTCTTTTTTATTTTACTCCAAGACCTTGGCATGCCTCTAGGGTTTACTGACTAGCATTTAATTGAAAGCTGACTGAGTTATATATATACCTCCTATAGTTGATGGGTTTTGTTGCCAGAAATATCGTTTTGCTTATCAGTGGGGAAGGTTTTTGCTTCTACTGCTGGATTTAAAGTTGTCCCTCAAGATGCTATTACTCAGTTCATTGAGAAAAGCTTAAAGCTAAGGGAGGATAGATCTGAGCTGTGTTTGATGAAGCAGGCTGGGTGAAATAACACCTCTCAAGTTGGCTCAAGTTCTTCCAGATGTTCACATTTATATCAAAACTTAACACTTGGAGATATTCCATGTGATGAGATTTCTGTAGAAAAATTCTTTATATACAATTCCAATTCTAGAATGATTTTTTGGTCATTAGATGTGAAAATTAACACTGATCATCCACAAAATCAACCAGCTAGATTTTCATCCCATTTGACCTCTAAAGGCAAATACTTCTGTGACATTGAGTGTATCATTATCTACTTTTTTGTTCAAACTTTCTGTAACTCCATGGGAAAGACATGGAATCAAAGGAAAAGAACACTATTAAAAACCAAAGGAGTCATGAAGAATTGTGCTCAAAATCAAAGGTAAACATAGACATATACTCACCACTGTGATGTGATTATAGAAACTGTAAAGATGCTGGCTGAAGAGATGCAAAGGACTTGGCTTTCCATGAACTTAATGACTGAAACTAAAGTTCCTCCCTAGGAGATAGGCTGAAATCATAGCACAGTTTGAATAAAAGTATACCTTTCCAAGGTTACTGCAGAACAATTATGGCTGGGATCCTTCACTCTTGTAGAGAAAGCTCTATAACCTCTTATTTTAAACTGACTTCCATTGAGCAATAATGCCTCCCAGCTTGCACTTTCAGGCCTGTATTGGGTAATGTGTTTACAGGCTGGTCTCATTTTTCTTTTTGTAATAGGAGATGGGTAGCTTACTGCTACTTGGAAGCGACTTCAGGGAACACGATTTTCAAGGTGGTAGTTTAAAAAATGTGATTATTGGGAATAACAACTCCAGAGACAAAGATTTAATGGGATTACTTCCAATTTATTCAGTACATCACCAGGTTATTGAAGTTCTAGTTTTAGATCTGTGCATTCAGAGTCCACATTGTTCCCTGATGTATTGTATATTTAGGTTCTTACTACCATATGTAGGTTTTAAGTTTGCCTCAAACTCTCCGTAGGAGCTTAACCTATCAGAACAATTATCGCAGCCGGATCTTTGGCAGCTCTACTCCTTGCTTACTTACCACTACTCTTTCTTTCAAATCAAGATATGGAAAACATACACTACTAAAAGGAAGAAAACCCATCTCCAACACCATTATTGTGTTTTCCAGTTCAGAAGCTTATTTTGTATGCATCATTTGATTTAATTTCCTCCAAAGCCTTGGGAAAGGTGAGATTTTATCATCTTATTATTGTTGTTGATAAATAGCAGCTACTATTTATTTAGCACTGACTCTACATCAGGAGCTGTGCTAAACACCTTGTAGTTGATCCAAACAATACTCTTAGGAAGCTGGAATTAATATTATGCCCATTTTACAGATGATGTAATCATGGCTTAAATGACATGCCCAGCTTACACAACTAGTGTGTAGCAGAATTGCATTGCCATGCTGTTTTGTAGATGGACACTAGTGATGCCAACAGTTTAAATAGGCTGCCCCAGGTTTAGTTCCTAATGCCTTCCAACTGCAACCCCAATGCTTATATGGTACTCTGAGAAGTAGACGAAGGAGCAACCCCACCCTGGCCCACAGGAGGACCAATTTTTTAAGAAAGCACACTTTTTTCCAGTTTGTGCTTTATGCCAGTGTCACAAGGATGGGTGAGTGGAGTGTGGGTATGGACTTCAACCCCTCCTCATCCCCCTTGATCAAGCACCTTTGTGCAAAGCACAATACCCAGAGCCATAAGCAGTAGCCCTGGCTGTCCTCATTGAAACTAAAAACTGGGCATTCCAAAATAATGTTAAGGGAAATATCCAAAAGAATTTTCTATGAGTATGTGCTCTTAGAAGCTGTAGGAAGTAAAATATGTACTCCACTAATTACGTTTCTAATATGCTCACATTTTCCCTTCGCTGCCAACAAAAATGTTTAACAAGATATAATCTGACAACACTCATGCTAAAACTCCCTGAAGCCAAAATGTGTCACTAGTCAAAATGACCCTCATCTTCACAAGCCCTTGAAGAGGAGTTGAGGATCATTTATAAAGTGGATTTAACCACAGGGTGATACATTGTGCTACAGTTATGCTAGTGAGCTTGGGGATTATTTTTTGTTTTTATTTTAATTTACCACTGTATCCCTTTTCAAAATCAATTACTTTTAACTACATAGCTACCCTGGGCATAAAGCAAATGTCCTATAACTTGGATATGCTTTCCACTAAAGTACTGACAAAGTAATAGATTTAATGTGCACCTAACTATAATAAGCAAATGAAAAATAGATAGCATGAGTGTGTAATGAGGACACTGGTAATCACAAAAGAGTTTTGCAAAAATGTCTGTGACTGGGGATGTTCTGGTTTGAGAGGCTCAGGAATTTTTAGCTTGGAAGATGTCAAACCGGGAAATTTTCATGAGAACACACAGCTGATTGATTTGAAGGAGCACGGTCTAGGGAGTAGTTCTCAAACTTACATATCAATCACCTGGGGAACTCTGTAAACGTGCAAAGGCCCAAGCCATATCCCTGCTTTAAGGAACTTAGGCCTCTGTGTTCTGTAGTAACTCTTCAGTTGATTCTGATGCACACCTAATTTGAGAACAAGTGGTCTGTAGGCACAGATTCTCACACTTGGCTACACAGTAGAATCACTGGAGTCTCCCACCTAGAAATTCTGATTTTATTGATATTAAGTGCAGTTTGGGCATTGGGAGGTTTAGAACCTCTTCAGGTGATTCTAATATTAGCAAACTTTGAGAACCATTAGTCTAAGGCCTTGCTACCCATTGTGTGGTCCAAAGACCAGCAGCTGCAGCCGCAGCCACAACATCTGAGAGTGTGTTGGAACTACAGAATCTCAGGTCTCACCTAGAATTATTGAATCAGAATCCACCGTTTACCAAGTTACCCAGGTGATTTGCATGCATATTAATCTTTGAGACATACGGGGCTAGGGAGTCAGAGCTGAATTTTTAGCCATTTCTAATTAGCTAGGTGATTCTGAGAAACCTCTCTAAGCTAGTTTCCTCACCTGTAAAATGGGCATAATGATAACCACGTCAGTCTTGCAGGCTTGCTGGAGAGATTCTTGAATTGCAATACCGGAAACCCTTAGCTTAATTCCTGGATCAGTGAAGATACTCACAAAACATTAAGTCCCTCTTAATGGACAGAGTTGTTGTGAACTTTTTCAGCACCAGTGGACAGAGGGCAAATGAGGCAAAACATTGTCAGTGACGGCCATCACAGGCATTCCCATATTTGTCGTATTAGTGAAGGTTCTTTGTAGATGTGAATTCAAGGTGGTTTTCATTAATTCAAAAGAATAAATGCTTCTCAGATGCAAGCGTTTTCTTCTAAAAGGATACATTATCAGAAAGCAGTTCTTAGCTGCAATGTCCTTGAAGTTACCTTGTTCACCCTGCATTGTGCGATTGTGATCAACTTAATCATACAATGCCACCTATTCATACTGCTATCTTGTTTTCCCTTTTAGATCTTAATTCGTTATTTCCCTCCTCCCTGGCCAAGAGCTTATTTCTTTATAGAAACTCATATTTAGGGCTCCTTTTATTCTCTTGAAGTCATTACTGTGATTATTTTTTTTCTTAATTTCTCTAACTTTTGCCCCACAAAATATTTTCTCATTATTCCGGTTCTGCTCCCTGAATTAAGACATGGAACTGACTTGTTCAGAAAGTTTACATCTGATTGAGAGGGCATGACAATACTTTCTTTGCAGTATAATCATTTTCACATTAAGAGGAAAGTAGAAATGTCTAATGGGATACCACAGAAGAAATACCCTCAACTAATCTTTCTAAGCAGGACGACAATGAGTAATGATTACAGTTAATGAAGTTAGGCAACCTCCATTTCCATTCACTTAGCAGCACTGCTAATTATATACTCATTCTACAAGGTTTCTTTAGTCGTGTAATTTTGGATGCAGTGCTCTTTGTAGGCAAGGGGATGCCATACGATTAATGAGCTTTTTCCCACCAACACCTCCTGTTCTCTCCAAATGAAATTTCCACGTCTGAAAATTAAGAGTAGGGAAAAGAGCAAGGGAAAAAAAACAGTCACCTTTTTTTTCCCCCAGCACAGCACATGTTTATAATTGCAGAATATTTTATGGTAAAGAAAACAGAAGCATTTAATTTCTTTTGGAGCCTTGGGAAAGTGTGGCTTATTTAAAAATGAAATAAGTACAGAACTTGTCTTTTTAAAATATAAATGGCAATGACAATGTCACTTTGTATTGTATGTTCTTGTTCAGTTTAAATAAACATGTATTGTGCACTTACTGTTTGCCTGGCCCTGAGTCTACTAAGTGAAAAAGACGTAACCCCTAACTCTGCTTCCAAGTTTCTTTACATGGTCTTCAATCGTTTTAATAACTTACTCTTTAAAGAAAGCTGAGAGAACTGTAGCTCTACTTGGGTATATTGTTAATGAAGCACTTGAAAAAAATTAGTTTATGTGCTTTGATCAGATGGGGATTGACATACTTAAGAGTTTTATTTTTAATCTGAAAATCCACTTCAGTCTTATGCTCTGGGTAAACAGTCATTACACAAGGCTGGTACAATTCTGCACTTTCAAGAAGCAGGAGTCAATGTTGAACTTCAAATATAATCTCAAGTAAGTTATTCATATTATTCCTTTTATTTAAAGAAAATCAGAGTTTACATGGATGGATTTTTGCTTCAATCTTCCATAATCTCCATTTGCTTTAAGAATTAACTTGTGCATTGAGGCTTGTATTTAGTTTAAGATTGTTTCAGGTTTTAGAATTGATTTTTAAAGATATATCTGGAGGAAGATATTTGGATGTCAAGCACTTTTACTTTTATATTTTCACAGGAAGTTCAAATGTGTTTTGAGCAGCACTGGACGTTTTAGAGGGGTTATTTTGCTCAGGGCATCATACAGGCGCACAACTTTACAGGTCCACTTTCTTCTTTATGCGTCCTCCTTTCTGCTTCTCTTTCATAACATCAGTTTGCATAAATGAGTGCACTGTCGAGTTCACATGAAGACTAGACAAAAATACAGGTGTCCTCATAATAATCAGCTCCTTTAATTCTCCTCTCTGGTTTATGCTTCAGTCTCAGAAAAATCCTATATAAAGCAGGCGGCACAGTTATTGCTAGAGGAACTGAGGTTACTGATTAGAAGGGAACGTAATCAGGTAGATTGAGCCTGTGAGGGAAGAAACCATTGCTGTGAGAGGGGAGTGTTTGCAAAACGCTCTCTCTGAATCTGTGAAGAACACCTCACTTTTCACGGCAACCGGAGTGGAAGAAACAGGTGCAAAAAGATTGTGCGTTTGTCTGCTTTTGTGAAGCTAGTCAGAGATTATGTACCTGCTTTATCTGTGCTTGGCTATGACTCTACCTCCAGGTTTATCAGACCCCATAGAATGTGTAAGAGAAAAGTACCAACAGGGAAACCAGCAAAAAGCTTTCCTATGAAGGTGTAGCAAGCCACCGCAGAATTTGAAATGTCTGAGGTCTCATCTGGTGAGTAAAAGCTGCAGATAAATGCAACAGCCATTCAGAAGGATGATAAATGCCACAAGCATTCGGAATCAGGCTTCCCCAAAGGTGACTCCTTTGGTCAATTTGCAATCTCTGGGACGAATTTGGCTCACTCCTATTCCATATGCTCTCTCTAAAAGTTAAGATGGGGCTTTTGTTACGAGGAAGGGAGGGAAGGGGTTTGACATCAACGAGCTATAGGATGATGCAAATCACTGAAATGAGACGGAACTCAGATTCTACTTTTCGGGTTATGGCTTTTATGAACTTTGTCTTCAGGAATCGAAAATTATTTCTGGCATGAAGAAACAAGAAAAGCAATTAACAACCCAGACCTTAAACAGTAAACAATAATATTTCTACTTCAAATTAAATTTCTAAGGTCCTAGACTAAATCCATAAACTTATTAGAAATCTAATGTGAACAATTTTTGTCTTAACAGAAATACCTATGTGATATACGTATAGTTTCAAGGATTTTTTAATAAAAGAGAAGGAGAACAATAAGAATTGTTGTGAATAGTAATTTAGACATGATCAGACATGCACAACTTATTAGGAAGCAAACTAGGCCACTGGTTATAAACAATAATTCCAAGCTGCCTAATTACCTGAAATATTTAAGAATGATTTTAAAGAGTAAACATTTATTGTTAAATGCTAGCTTTTAAATAAAGTAAAAAGGTGTAGTGATTAATCATGTTATCTTTTTTTAATTATAGGATGTCCTAAAATTCTAAATTAGCAAAGATTTATTGCCGGTGTATACAAACTGTATATTGAAAGAACATTAATTCATAAATTATGGATTTTTATTCAAATTCAAATCTTCTGACTTCGACAATTTTTCTATCATTAGGAAGGAAGATGGCTAGTTTTTTGGGGGAGGGCAGAGCTAAAGAAGTTGAGATTATATAAACCTTTTAGAAATTATGTATATATATGTATTAGGAAAAATGACACCCAAAGTTAAAAGTATGTTTGGATCACAAGCTGTCCCATAACTTGATTGTAAGAAAGGCTATCCACTTTTGCAAGTCTTATCTCTTATTTGCTCTGAACTAAATGGTTGCCATTTCCCTCATATATTACCTTTTACTAATCTCCTTCTAAATATTTTTTTATTTTTATATTTGGATTTTATTCATCAGACAGATTGTCCTGGAAGTACAGAGGCCAGTTAATGGTTTATGAGTTCAAGCTGAGCCGAATATAACTAAGCTCTGTCTTGCTTGACATTTCATCAAAAGCTGTGTTGATTTGCAATGTTTACCGACCTATTCATTGAACCCTCACAGCTTGAACTATGCCACCAAGCTTGCTGACATTGCTGAGATTATCTCTAAATGCACGTACAAATGGAGGAGGAAATAGAGAAACAGAAAAATAAGTTAAAAACAATCCTTGACCTACTTAATAAATTATGCTTATATAGTCCTTGATTTATTTATTTGATTGTTTCCCTCAAAGCCCCATGACAATTTTTCTCCTTTGATCTTCACGAAAACTCTGGAAGAAGATAGACTAGAGCTGTAGTCCTCGGCCTTGAGTGGGCATCAGAATACCCTGGAGAGCTTGTTAAAATACAGCTTGCCAGGTCCGGCCCCCAGAGTTTCTGATTCAGTCCTTCTGATGTGTGGCCCAAGAATTTGCATTTCTAAAAAGTTCCTCAGGAGATGCTGATGCTGCTGGTGTGGGGACCACACTTTGAGAACCACTAACAAGATGAGAAGATTCTCATTTATGAATCAGTATCACCAAGATTCAGGTAGATTAAGAATTTGTCTCATGAGAATTTATCCAGTTGGAAGACATTCTAGGCAGAGGAAATAGACTCATGGGAAATTGGGAGAATGGTGAATTGCCAAGGATGGCTGGGTTATCCAAGTTTGGTGGGAGATAAAAGGGTAAAGAAAAAGATGTGCTTTCTGAGAGTTTTCCTTTTTGATGAAAGGACAAAAGACTTATGAAATTAACTAATGCAATGAGAACTGTAGGGGCTTCAAGAGGTAGTCAATGGATTGAGATTTATGTGTCAAGTAAATATTAAGGGCTCAATAAACTTCTTGTTGTATGAATTTAAAAAAGAATTTGGCTCATGTTCATCATTAGAAACAAAATACTTATTTTCTGTCTCTTACTCTAGTTACCTGGGTTCTCTTTATACATTGTTTAGAGAAGTTTTCCACTGCACAAGAAAATAAACACAGATCCCTCACAAAATGGAAGCATTTGTTAAATTAATATTTAATGTTAAAATATTGAGTATTTTGGGAAATTATTCTGCAGAAAATAGCACAATTACTAAAGGAAACAGCTGGTCATTAGTACTCAAATATGTAATGTAAAGAGTCAATTTTTAATTATTCTTTTGATTCTGATTCCCTGAGATACCTCCCTAAGTAAGGATATAGTCTGTGATATTTTTAACAAAAAGAAAGCATGATCCATGTTTTATCAGCACTTGAGTCTATATCGTACATCAAAGCCTTCCCTTTTAGGTTAGTAAAAATAAGATGTTTTTCCAACTCACTTTACTGAAGCCACAGTTTGGAAACTTAAACCGTAACAAAAATGTATATTTTACTTAATTATAATGCCTAACAAAAATTAAAACATATCTTTTAAGATACTAATAACTAAATTGAAGCATTTGAAAAATTGTAACCTTCACTATTTTTTTAAGTTATATGCTCACTTGTTATGGTCCATTTCTTTCAGGAAATTTTAAGCTTTGATATATTCTAATGGGGTACAACATTTAGATTAAATGTATAATATGGATAATTGACTTTTAATGGAATTTAACCTAGATGTTTGTCACTTGAGTTGGGAGTGGGTAGGCCTGTAAGGAAGCAGAGATTTTTATTACAATCATTTTCTCAATTTTCTTGAGTAAATATATCAAGAAAGTAGATATTTTCATTTATTTTACTTTTACAGTGTATTCTTTTGTCTATGTAAGACAAAAAATGTCTTACCTATCGCATGCTGCCTATAGGCTTCAGAAATCTTGAGAGTTCTGATAGCATTTTCATGTTATTTTAATTCAGATACTTCTAAGTTGATGAAATGAAGGTAATGCTTTGAAAGCAAATGTACCACATTTCTCATGTTTAAATAATGTATCAAATGATTTCTTTTGGGTTGGCTCACTTATCAGTTTATTATTTTTCACTTTCCCTTTCATGATTAAAGCAACTCAAAAATACTAAAGTGGATAATATTTATGATGATAAATTATGGTGTTATTATGAAAATAAAACTGTCTTTAATGGCGTTTCGTAGTACAAATTTGAGAAAAAGGACTAACGCTGTACTAGGTCTCTCATATCTCTTGGCTTTCATCACTGACTCCTTAGCACTTAATACCTGCCTGGAATGTAACGAGCATTCAATAAACTAGCTGAATGAGTGAATGAATGAATCCTACAGACAAATTTGCCTAGGACAAAAAAGAAGAGATATTTTATTTCGAATTTTAATGCTGTTTGTTTTGGTCCAAATGAACAATATCTATGATATTTTGTTCTGATAGCTATTGGGTCATTAATTGGATGTAAGAACAAAAGGCATTTGGTTTTTTGTTTTTATTATTAGTATTGGATTTCTTTCACAAACTCATTTGAGTCTTTCAGGATACAATCATCTATTCACCTTTTCAGTTTTCTGATTCCTTATGGTCAGGCCAAAATCGTATCTCTTCAATCAAACACACGCGCACGCACGCGCGTGTGCGCGCGCACACACACACACACACACACACACACACATACACACACACACACACAGAGTCCATGTAGTTTGTTTTGGGCCAGCATTTGAAATTGAAATGGTTGTTGGAGGAAGCAAAAATCTGAAATAGATGGATTTTTTACCAGCCAATCAGAACTCACTCTCTCTGTTTTAGGAAAGGTGTTGGGAATATGGTTAAGAGAGGGAGAGGAAGAGAAATGAAAGAGTTGGAAGGCAGTCACCACCTTTTTGTACCTTCTTAGGCAGCTTTACAGGTGCCATAAGCAGAAAAAGGGTTCTGCTTTGCTTTATTCCACATTCAAGACTCAAGCTGAGATTGAACATGAACCTGTGAAAAAGTTCTTTTAAATTAAACTTAAGTCACTTGAAAATACAATATGTAAGGTTTTTTGGGTTTTTTTTTTTAAGTGAAGAGTTCGATCCTGTCTACATAATGAATTGTGACTAAGAGATGCTGAAGTTATCACAAAATTATCAGAAAATCTAGATAAATCTCTTTCCTAAAAAAAAATGAGCATCAATTGTGTCTAACACAGCCCTTTGGAAAAAAAGAAAGGAGGAGAAATCTTGCTATATATTTAAAGATAATGAAATTATCTATTGTGGCTAGCTGCATTAGATTATTTGACTTAAATTTTTGATACAAACAATTTCAGTGTGAATTAAAAGTATATGTTGAGTATGTGCCTTACTATAGAGAGTATCATTTGTCCAACAGATTATATTATTTAACCACCTTTGGAATCGTAATTGTTAATCATAAACTAAACCAAACCAAAAATAAAGTATACCACATGTGAAGTCATTCCGATGAATAAAACAATTTCTGTGTGAACTAGCCTGCTGTTCAAATTTGTTTATAGTTATGCTTCAAATACTATTTATCAAAATACTGACAGACTCCTGCAAGGACAATTTTGAAACACTTACCTTGAAGATTTCTAGGACCCTGGAAATATTTCTATTGGCTTTAAAATAACCACAAAACAACAATAAAAAATACTTGTACTCAAGGCCATATATAGCACAAATAAAAAGAGATTTTGTAGAGCAGATTTTGAAACATAAATAGCTTTTGTGGTTCAGCAATTTCCAATTATCCTGTTTTTAAAAGTCCACAAATTTCTAAAAAATTGAGTATTGAGTAGAGATTATAAAATTCAACAGATATTGGCTTATATTTGAAAATTTTGGAACCAGTGAGGAGGTGGTACAAGTTGATAATGGCAATGTGATGTCAAGGTATTACAATTCATTTTAATGCTATTAACCAACTGAAAAATGTATAAAACATTCTTACACATTTTAGTAGACCAATAAAAAGTTTGCAAATAGCATCCCCAAAATGAACTGAAGAATTTGGGGGTTTTATTTTCCAGTCTTCAAATAAGGGAGGTTGGACTAGATGATGTATAAGGTCCCTCATGTAGCTCTTAACATTAACTCCTTTAAAGAGTGTTTCAGTAGAGGAGAGAAATAAACAAGGTCCTAAAGGGGAAAGAAGAGTAGATGTTGCTGATGCTCTGCCACGTATCTCCTTCCTGACCTGAGTTCAGTGCAGTTCCTCGCTCTCCCCCCTCAAGAGTTCCTATCTCTTTCTCTGCTGCTCTACCTGAGGGCTTACTCCAGCACCATGAGAGCTTGTTTTGCTGCAAACAGTTGCAGCTGTAAGCTAGAAATATTGAGGGGGGGAGGAGTGGGCGTTAAAGAGGCGATGTCACTAGGAGTAACCTTTAACCAGTAGGGGATGGGAGTCTTTAGAAAAAACACCCCAGCCTTCTCATCCTCTGGCAGGACAGTTCTGAGGCATGTTCCCCACTGTTCAATGCTCAGTCCAGCGAGTTTGAACCCAGTTGCCCCCAGCAGTAATGTGCTTATTAACACATCCTGTATTGCCTCCTGTCTCTTCCTAATCTCACTTTCTCCACCCTCTCACTTGTACTTTCTGAAATCAATTGCTAGATAACCTACCTGCCCCCTAATCCCTCACCTTGCTGTCTGTTTGGGGAGAATTTAAATTAACACAGAGTGTCAGAAAGAAATTATTTCATGTGCTTTAAAAAAAGAGGGCAAGGGCACTTAAGATGATAGAGTGAAGGAGGGGGAGAGACTTCAGACTTGATGACTTTGCTCTGTTTAGCAACTAAAGAACAGTCATCCATCAAGATGAGGCAGGAGGTGGAGAGGAAGGAAACAGTTTGTGAACCTGAAAAGCAGTGGGAAAGTTTAGAGGAGCTGCTCTAGGAAATGTGCCAGATTGTCGCAAAACATGAATAAAAGGCTCATGGAGCAGCAGAGGAAGTAGATGATATCATTCATATCTTTTGATTCCATCCTAATCTAAGTTATCCTTGGACATGGCAATACCCACCCCCAACCTGTCTTTGCCTCCTGTGCTTTTGACCATTCTCTCGCTCCATTCTCCACGTAGCATCCAGAGTGATGTTTGAAAAATGTGAACCAGGTTGTGTTTCTCTCTGGTTAAAGAGGATTATTGTTCTGATTCAATTCTTTCCTCTTCCTTCTATGCAGTCTCACTGAGCTTCAGCCACACTGACCTGCTCTCATTTCTCAAATGCCAGACTCATTTCTGGTATTGCTTCTGCCTGAAATGCTCTCCTCATCCAACCCCTATCTGCTTTGATTCCTGCTGAAGATACAGTAACAAACATAGTGTCAGGCACGGTGTCTTAGCTTAATATATATTTGCTGAATACATTAATGAAAAGGGAAGAGTAGAGCCAGCCTGATGGCCTAGTGGTTAAAATTCAGTGTACTCTGCTTTGGTGGCCCAGGTTCGGTTCCCAGTTGTGGAACCACACCACCCGTCTGTCAGTTGCCATGCAGTGGCAGAAGTTCACATAGAAGAACCAGGAGAACTTACAACTAGTATATACAACCATTCACTGGGGCTCTGGGGAGGAAAAAAGGAAGTTTGGCAACAGATGTTAGCTTAGGGCAAATCTTTCCCTGCAAAAAGAAAAAAGGAAGAGTAGGGTTTAGTTGGTGGTGGATAAATAGTAATTTACTGAGGCACAAGCTCTATATCATTTGAGGTTTCACTAGCTAAGAGAAATAGACATTTGGAGAAAGAAGGTAGTAGTTATGATTCTGGATTGGGGAAGAATATATGTGAAGTCCGAGATGATGTTCGTTGTATGTAACACAGAAGTGGTCAGTTGGAGTCCTGGCTAGGTGGACATCAAACTGTGGCTTGTGATAAATGGGAATGAGTGATGTTAATATCAAAGATGATGAGTAGTGTAGTAGGTTGGGGGAGGTTAGAATTAGTGTCAGATACAAAAGTTGTAGTTGATAGTGGTAGTTTTAGTGAGAAGCTGTTCCAGATCTGTGAAGAAGCATGCTAAGAAAGCCCAAATGATAAAAGTAGCATATTCTTGTGGATAAGGAGATTGACTTAAATGGAGTAAAAGTTAGTGTTGAAAAGCAACGTGACACAAGGACAAATAGACAAGTTGGCTTGGTTAATATAATACCCATGAGGCAAGAAAAGCTATGCTGAGATGGCTCAGCAAACCTAATTGCAAGGGACTTTTGAGGGCAGCATATCAGGTTATCACATGCCAAAAATATTTCATTTCAGAGACTTTAGTTTTCTCATTAATTTTATCACTAATCCATTCATTTTCAAAATGTACTTCAGGCTTTCACATCAGGTTGACTTTAAAGCTTATATGCAGATGAAGGTTTCTTTTCCTAGCACTGAGTAAGGCAGTTGGTCCTATTCTGTGCTTAACAGTGAAGCAAGCTTATGTTGGCTCTGCAAGCAGGATTATTCAATAACCAATTACTATTCAGACCATGTTAGATTCCTTAAAATTACTCAAGCAAGAGTCTTGAAGTTGTTCAACCTGAACACATCTGATATCCTCGACCAAGTAGGGAATGTAAATTAGAGAGCTTCTGGCTTTACTAGTGTGGAATCAGGCATACTTTTTCCTCTTAGCACTCCGTAACTAATGACCTGAATTGTCTAAATTTCAGGAGTAGTCAGGTCTCCAATGGTAAACTTGTTTCACTGTTTCTTCTTGTGTTTTGTCCCATAATATATGATGGTGCAAAGGATGTTTTACATGTAATTTCAGCAAGTTGAGATATCCTTTCAAAATAGATTTTATTTCCATATTCTATTTGGGTATGATTTCAGACATCCTAGAAATGTTTTCATGATAAAAGTTTCAGAATCTCAATGACACAAGGAAATCATAGAAGTAGGTAATGGTTTTGTAATCAGGACACGTAGAAGTTCCAACTCCCATGCTTATTGTGTGCCTTTGAAGTAGTCATTCATCCTCGGTGGGCCTCACATTTCACATCTAGAAAAGAGTAGACCTTAAATGTTCTCACAACTCACAAAAAATGGTAACTATGTGAGCTGATGGATGTGTTAACTAATCTTATTCTGATAATCGTTTCACAATATATAGAACGTGTTGTACACCTTAAGCTTACACAGTTTATGTCAATTATATCTCAATAAAACTAGAAGAGAATAAAAACTGACATAATAATGATCTTTTCCTGACTACTTTTGGTAATTTCAGGGGTTAATTAAGGCAAAATACCTAAGTGCTATAGAAGTAAAATGTAGTGATAAATATGCGCTATTCTTAATAAAAGTATTTTTAATAACTGTGTAACCAAAATCCATGGTCCAAAGCATTTAGCTGATTGGCTGTGTAATTCACAAATCAGGTAGAATTTCTTTTAAGTTGAGAGCAAATATGAATCCTTTCTATATTCCATATATATATAGATATGTCTTATCTATATTCTAAGCATAAAATATTCTCTCTCATTAGCAGGGTGGTTCACTCACTCTCTCTTATCTTGTTAGGCTAATTCTCCCTTTCTGGAATCTTCTCCCTCTACTCATTTTGTTTCTAAAGCATTCCAATCTTCAAAAATCCATTTGAATACTCTAGCTACCACAATACTTTCTGTCCTTCAAACCTCATTTTACTCTATGAACTTTTGTTCCACATTATCATTTCTACCCATTCTCAATTTAATTACTCGCTCATTATTTCCTGGGGATTATCTTTGATTCCGTAACTTTTTATAAAGTTCTTGAGAGCAGGTGCTATGTTTTGTGTCCCCTTTTAAATACCCCAGTAAGTATTCTCCATGTTTTTGATTCATTGTTTTCAAAACAGTAAGCACCAGATAATATTTTTAAATACTATATGACTAATAGTGTGTTTATAGAAATGTTTCCTTTTATGACCATATATTTATCATATTTACTGGTAATTTAGACACAGTCCACAAAAGGAACATCCCTCTACTGTGAAGCCCTTTGTTTGGAAGATCCCCTCTTTGCACTTGTGGCCTGCATTAAAAAGAAAAATTTTATCCCCTTATCTATGATAGAAAATTGTGTCATTTCTGGCTTTGACTGCAGCATAATATATTCTAGTTTTCTGTCACTTGAGAAAAATTAAATATATGTGGAGCGAATATCTCATATTATTTTGGTATGGATTTCAGTAATTTATTCAACAAATATTTAGTAATAAACGTAAATGAGAAAAAGCATGTTCTTATCATATGGTCATTGTTAATAGTCAGGTTGTGTTTTCCTACATATTTTCAATGCTCACGCTAACTAAAAGTGTATGTTGTGAAATGATCAATCCCTGAATATCAAAATGAGTTGATCACTTTATTATAAACATTTACAATTTTCCTAAGTAGTTGCTATTAAGATATAGAGTCTTTAGGAGAACTTTATGCTGTAGGCTGGCAAGTTTAGCACAGTTAACATGAAGGTACCTCCCTGGTCTGATCAGTCTTCCCTGAGGACTGGAATCTGGGATGTTCAGGCTATGCTCTGATATAGTGAGTTATAAAAGTGTTAAACACAGATCCTATTATAAAACACAAATTCTATTTTTCGTATGAGCTAGTTACACATCTATGAAAATACAATATTATTTATGTTTGCATAATAATGCCTTCTACATTTTATTTTCAACTTGATAAGCTTATTAAAATAAATTCGAGTTAGCAGGTTTTTATGTTACTTGTTTTTCTTGTTTTCTACTTATGCTCTTCTTGTGTGATCTGGACCTTCCTTTTAACAAGCTTACTGTGCAAGAGACTTTTATTTTCAAAATAATGAGTACTAGAGGCAACTGTAGATGGAAATACAAAATGTAAACATGCTAAAGGGCTTTAACTGTTACCTACACGTTTCCTGGAGTAGTGTTCAAATTGCGTTCTCAGGATTACATTGGCATATATTCCCTTTACACAATAATATGAAATTGGGTATATTAGGGAAAAACAAAGATTGTATTTTAAATATTTCTAAAATATATTTTGTTTTAGTCGTGTTTCATAGAATTATATTGCATGTATGGCATAACCCGTCTCACCGTTTTAAGGTATAAATTTAAAGACTAGCGTATCACCATTGGCAAGTTATTCATCTACTTGTGAGAGCGTCTACAGTTGGGTCATTTTAAAATATCTGATACTCTATGAGATGTAATTTACTTTTCTCATTATATTACATAGGTATCATGTTAAAATGCAATATGTACATGTGACAACTGATTTTTAGCAGAAAAAAGTCCATGAATCACTCCTGTAACATTTGGAATTAAATTCATTAACCAAAATAATACCATGCTGCATCTTTTAAATTTTGCTTCCTTAGCATCTGGTTCTTAGTCTGTCTAATTGCATTATAATGGCTCTGTGTTGCAACAGATGCTAGAAGGGGTTTTTTCAAGAATGGTAATTTTGTTTCATATTTTACCATACCTGCTTTGCAATTGTCTTTCCTATATACTAGAGCCAGAAGGAGAACAAACCTGTTTCTTTTTTCATTTGAAAAGTATTAAAAGCTCAACTTTGTTCAAAGATCAAGAACTCTACACTTTTCACGTTAAAAAACTTTTTTCCCAATTAGCTTTTGAGTACTACACTTCTGGTTCTGAGATCAAAAGTAATGATTAGCCATGAAGTGGCTAATATGATGAACAGTGCCTAGCACATTTCTTTCTTGTGTGTATGCAATTAAAGTAGTATTTTATTGGAGCTATGCAATGGGCTAATTTCTTATGGTGAGCATAATAAGATCTAATGAAGAAGAGTCCTTTTTTATGATAATATAAATAATCATAACTCAGGCAGACTATAATCAAGTTACACTGTAAAGATCTTTCGCCATATTTTACCAAAATCTTATTTTTTTACGCGAAGGGGATAGGCTGATGCAGACAGTTATGCTGCAAATTTGTTATTGTTACTGAAAAAGCCTATTTTCGTCTTAAGGAATTATCTATTATTGTCTTTAATGTTAATAAGCAAGATAGCTTTATGAAATCTCCTTGAAATTTTCTGAATTTAGAGATAAGTGTTGTATAGGGAAGTTGAAAATAGATTCCTTATTTTAATTCTGTAATGGCAGAAATTATTATATTGTATTATATACATAGTAAATATATGTTATTTATATTTATTTGGGAAATTTTTGAGATACTTATTTTATATAGTTTCTCATTGTACTGATATACAGAACTGTATTATTGTTTGAACTGTGTCATTAAAACACATTAAGAGGGGCCGGCCAGTGGCACAGCAGTTAAGTTCGTGCATTCTGCTTCAGTGGCCCGGGGTTTGCCGGGTTCGGATCTTGGGTGTCGGCCTATGCACTGCTTATCAAGCCATGCTGTGCTGGACATCTCACTTATAAAGTAGAGGAAGATGGGCACAGGTGTTAGCTCAGGGCTAATCTTCCTCAAAAAAATAAATAAGAGCAATGACATTTGTCATTTTGTTTATCCTCTAATTTGATCAATTTGAACAGAATAATGTCACCTACAGCTATACCAAATTTATGCTAAAAATAAAATAGGTTAAAGATGAAAAATTAATCATAGATTATTGGTTTATACAACATCAAACATCAGGCTATTGGGAGACATCCAAATGATAGGCTCATTTTTTTCCATAAGTATTGGGCAGGGTTTTTAATATAATAAAGAAATAGCCACGAGTCAGGAAATGGAGCATTTTTTCTCACCTTCACTATTTAATAGTGGAATGCCCTCCAATGTGTCACTTAATATTGTTGGTGTCAGAGCCTTCCATTTGAAAGGCTGAAATTAGTGATACTTCCCCTCTCCCATTTTCAGAATGTGTTGAAGAGACTATTTAGATTCTGTGATTAAAGGTTTAAGCTCCATGGGAAGTAATGTCAAATACAAGGACATTATCAGCAGCATTATCAACATCTTCATGGATGTCTATTGACTTAGAGGGAAGTGGATAAAAAAATAACAAACACAAACTGCTTAGTCACAGTTGCTTTTTAATCTTAATTTTCAAGCTTCTATGTCTAAACAAAAGACTATACACAGCACCGTGTAGGGCACCCACCAACAAATTGAACTGAAATATCAAATTTCTTCGTGTGTTGTGATGTGATAAGAGTGGTGATAAAATCAACGTTTAAACCTTCAAAACACAATTCAGCCACCATCCAGCAAACTTTGGAGCACTTGCATTGTTCCAGTGGTTCTGTTCTGTACTAAAGACATGAAGATGAAGAAATCAGAAGCTCGGCCCTTGAGGCCATACAGGCAAATTGCAGGGGTCTTAATCTGGGATCCACAAACCAGGATAGGAGAAAAATTACATCTTTATTTTTACTACCCTCTAACTAGAAATTAGCATTTCTTTCCAATTATGAAGATAAACTACACACTACAGTATTAGCAGTATCTGTGAATTTATCATCAATATTTTTGTACCAATGAGTTGTGGTTATTTTGAAAGATTATTTATATTTACCACTCCTTTGAATATATGTCAATTATTATACTTTGAACAAGCGCATTAATAATCACATATAATATATTCCTATATTTAATATTTAATAACTATATTATAATATGTTTCCTTTGTATTCCTATATGATTTTTCTTTTTATTTTCTGCCTTTAGAAACATTCTGGAAAGTGTTCCATATGCCTCACCAGATGCCAAAGGGATCCACAGCACAAAAATAGTTAAGAACATCATGTCTAGAAGAGACACAAGCAAATACATATAATACCATGGTACAGAACAATTATAGAGGCACGAACCAGATGCTGTGAAATTGGGCATGACTGTCCCCGCAAGGAGGCCTGGAAGGGCAATGTTTGATTTGGTCTTGAAGCAAGTGTAATCTTTTCACTAGTGGTAACATGTGAGAGAGGGCATTCTGAAAAAGAGAAAAGGAGGTGCAAAGTCCCCTAGTGAGAGCCTGCAGGGTCAGAGAACAGAGAGCAGCCTAGTGTGACAATGTAAAAAATTTCTACTTCTGTACTATTTGGGAGCGTCCTGTGCCGTTTGCATTCATCAATGTGCAGAATTCTATTTGCCAAGTCGTTTTTTTTAATAATTAGTGGGGAGAAACTATGCTCTGGCTTTTTATTTTAACTGACCATATTTTCTAAAGAGTAACGTAGTAGACAACAGCAGGAAACATCAAAGAAGAGATCAAAGCTGTGTCAGCTTTTTAAATCTCTCATTATTTCAATCAACATCTACCCGTAATGGGGGAAAAAAATGAATCTGTTTCACCTTCCCACTTTATCATCAGGTTTTCAGGCAATAATCAGTCACTTTTCTGGCCTGTGGGCCATAACTGGCTACTGCTAAACCTCAAGAGACTGAACCACATAACTGGAATAATTTTTTAAACACCCACAGAGTTGTTCTTCAGTTATAATGGTCAAAAGCAGCATTATTTGCCATGCTCAAACTTTCTAAATTTGTGCTTTAGCTGGCTTTCCAGTAGAAATGTCGATGGGACTATCCAGATTATGAGGAAGGTCATCCAGAGAAGCAGCTGATTGCACAAAACTAAAGAAACGAAGTAGCCTGAAAGACCCCGTAACGGACTCAGAATGTCCGTTTAAACTGTTCCCTTCCTCGAAACAATTTTGTTTACATTCCTGTTGAGTGAGAAGTTTCATTTGCTTTTTCTTTTTGTTTGTTTTATTTTAGGGTGCTAAGAATACTGCATGTGAGATCTACCCTCTTGACAAATTTTTAAGTATACAATACAGTATTGTTAACTCTAGGTTATCTCCAGAACTTACTCATCTTGCTTAACTGAAACTTTATGCGTATTGTTTAGTAACTCCAAATTTCCCCTTTCTTCCAGCCTTGGGCAACCACTATTCCACTCTTTGATGCTATGAATTTGACTATTATAGGTACCTCATATAAGTGGTATCATGCAGTGTTTATCTTTCTGTGACTGGCTTATTTCACTTAGCTTAATGTCCTCCTGGTTCATTAATGTTGTACCAAATGGCAGGATTTCTTTCTTTTTTTAAAGGTAATAGTCCATTGTGTAGCTATACCACATTTTCTTTATCCATTCATTCATCACTGGGCATTTAGATTTGTTTCCACATCTTGGCTGTTGTTAAAAGTGATGCTAACATCTATGCCAATCTTTCCCTTTTTTGTAAGTGGGGTGCTGCCACACTTGGTTCGATGAGCACTGTGTAGGTCCGTGCCCGGGATCTGAACATGTGAACCCAGGGCCACCCAAGTGGAGCATGCAAACTTGACCACTGTGCCACACTGGGCCAGCCCTTTGTTTTGTGGGAGTTTTTTTTAGTTTTATTTATTTCTTTTTTTGGTGAGAAAGATTGGCCCTAAACTAACATCTGTTGCCAATCTTCCTCTTTTTGCTTGAGGAAGATTATCCCTGAGATAATGCTATGCCAATCTTCCTCTATTTTGTATGTGGGACCCTGCCAGCATGACTTGAGGAGCGATGTGTATGTCCATGCCCTGGATCCAAACCTGTGAACCCTGGGCCACCAAAGTTGAGTGCATGAACCCAACCAATATGCCACCAGGCTGGCCCCTTGGCCCCTTATATTTTTGTGATAGCCATCCTGACAGATATGAGGTGATATCTCTGTGGATTTGATTTGCGTTTCCCTGATGATTATTGATGTTGAACATATTTTCATATACCTATTGCCCATTTGTATGTCTTCTTTGGAGAAATATTTATTTAAATACTTTGCCCATTTTTTAATCAAGTTCTTAGCTTTTTTGCTGTTGAGTTGTAATTGTTCTTTATATAGTTTGGATACATGGTTTGCAAATATTTTCTCCCATTCCATAGGGTTCACTTCTTAAACAACTCTTCTAATTCTCTTTAAGACTGTTATTATTGGTTTTGATTTCAAACAGGAATCTGCAGAGACCTGAATGGACACTAGTTAACCAATCTAAAATTGCATTTGAAGCTTAGTAATTATCTATAATTTTCAAAAACTAAGCATGGGCATATTTTTTAAAATGGTCGAAGTGAGGAAACAATATTCCAGGATGACATATAATGAATCAAAATATATAACACATTAAACTGTGGTCAAATAGGCCATAATTAGATTCATTTCTATCATTGGTAGTACAAATTGAACATATATCTACCTTATTAAATTTTTAACTGGACAATAAAATTGATAATATAATCATGGATATAATTTTCTTTTAAGAGTATGAGCTTTAAAATTGAAGACATAGGTTTAAATTGCCTCTTAAATGTGTAATTCTATATAAATTTTTAAACTATTTGAGCTTCAGTTTTCTTATCTGTAAGGTTGAACTGAAAAAAAACTAATTAAATTAACATAGGAACTAATTGTACTAAAACGTATAATTGGTCTTTTGTAAGCACTTCAAAAATGATAGTCATTCTAATTACTTATTTCTATTAATGGAAACTTATTAGTTTTATTGTTGGTAAAACAATATATTGTTGATATAATATCCAGCATAATTTTGCTGCTTAATAAACCAATCAACTTGGCTATCTTCCTTTAATTTCCTATAAACAACTTTTCAAAAAAGTCATTATCTTCTATCAATAAAAGTGTTACTTTATTAAATTTGGGGGTTACTTTCATTTGAGGAAAAATGTTTACAGATCAAAAAGTATACTTTGAAATTCACATATATTTAATTTAAATTCATCATTAATGTCTAAAGACCCTGGAATTATGACATGAACACAAACTATAGTTGTTGCTAAGTGAACGAATGAATGAATAAATGATTCTTTAGGACCTTGACTTTCCTCTATTACAATTAATGCTTCCTTTGACACGGGACAAATTTTGTTGCTTTGTTCTCATTTCTATTATAAATGCAGTTTTGTTATTTTGGATATGAATCACCATGCATAAATTCATAGTCAGTATGGGTTTTAAGTAATCATTACTATGGAATTTATGCTTACTTAAGTGTCGATTCCCTGGGTTAGAGTTTCTGAATTTCTAAATTTAAAAACATGCTGGTTTAAATTTAGTGTCTTTACTCTCCTATGCTGTTTCCACATCTCCTGCTGCCCTTCTAATAAACTTTGTTAAATATGTCTTGACAGCATGTGGTATTTATTCCTGCCCTCTTGGCATTTATAATGCTTAAACTTCTTTTTTGAAAGCTTCCCCTTTGATTCATTTTGAGTTAATTCCTGCTTGTCCTGCAACATCTACCTGACTTCCACAAAACCTTTTAGCCACTTGCTGCATTAAATGGAAAACTGCCATAGCGTGACAGGATGCAGGCTGGAAATATGACCACACAGAAAACAGCATACTCTCTGGAAATCTGTATTTCTCCCTCAATTTCACTGCCTCCAGTAACTAGATAATTGTATGTTTTTAGTGCCTGTCAGCTCTAACAGGATCTGATAACTATCTAAAGTCTCTATTAGAAGTGAGTAGGGAGAAATAGCTGAAATAACACTGATGTTGCAGGGGAAGCTAAGTGAGGACAGTGGACATGTTCAAAATGTTGTGAGAATAATAATGAGGGATAAAAGAATATGGAAGAGCAGTTTTGAATGTTTTCAGTTTGGCTTTGGAACATTAGGTTGTTCTTAGTGCCATCTAGTCAATTCCAACTCCTAGCCACCCTGTGTACAGCAGAGTGGAACCCTGCCCTGGTCTTTTTTCATCATCCTCTCACCTTCTGGTGCTGCATCAGACAATGCTCCATGCTATTCACAGGGTTTTCATGGCCAGCTTTTTTTTTTTTTGGAAGTGGGTGGCCAGGTCTTTCTTCCTAGTCTGTCTTAGTCTGGAAGCTCTGCTGAAATCTGTCCACCATGGGCAACTCTGTGGGTATTTGAAATACCAGTGGCATAGCTTTCAACATCACAGCAACACGCAGCCACCACAGTATGACAACCAACAGACAACAGACCAGTGGTGTGGTTCCCTGACTGGGAAACGAACCCAGGCCGTGGTGGTGAGAGCGCCAAATCTTAAGCACTAGACCACCTTTAGAAGATTACTGGCAAATAATTTAATGAAAAGTATTTCACAAAATAAATATTTAATAAGCACTTACTATGTGCAATTTGCTGAGAAATGAGACTTATCTATAACAGTACAAACTTCCTCCTATTAAAATAGGCATTTTAAAATGTTGCAATTAGAGCCGGGGTAAGGCTTTAAAATAATAATTTTTAGCTACTCTTCATTTTGGTTTGGGGGAGAGAGAAAGAGGTTGATCATTTTAATTAAACTGGTTACTTTGTTTACTTATACTTAGCTCTGATTATTAGAAGCAGATTCTCATTTGAGGTTGAAAAGTGGCTTCTGGTTTCTAACTTGAGAGTGTTCATACTGTGTTTGAGAATTACCACTATTTCATATTATAACTCATATTTCCATAGGCTATGAATTTTACCTAGTTTTATAAATTTGCTCTTCTTATATGGACCTCTGTAATTGAATTAACAATGGTTCAACACCTATATGTAAATGTTTTATTCAAATACAGGAGCACTATGCTATTATTTAAAAATATAAATCACACACAGTTCTGTGCTAAAATAAAACCTTATATAAGTGGGCTAATTCATTTAGAATTTATATAATATGACCAGATTCTAGGAGGAAGGATACCTGTGAAAGGAGTCTGATAAGTAAATCAATAGTGTATTCATGATTTGAGAAATTATATAAACTCTTAATGGGCACCATCAATTCTTCTTTTGCCAAAAACTGTTGATATACTACTCTTAAATTACTCTCATTTATATTGTTCCTCTGAGGACCTAATCAATCATCAGTTATGATCACTTAATTTGAATTATCATTCTGTTCTTAGGGGAAAGTATTCAAAGAAATAATGATTTGCCACTTAAGATTTTTCATTATTTTTGTCATTGCTTTAAACTTGCCTGAATTACAAAAGTTTTGCTATGAAATCACCTTTTCTGCAATACTCTTTTAATGATTCCTTGTATTTCCGAGTCTATATTTTTACAAATTATGGCTCAGAATAAAAAAAGGCATAAGTAATTACACTTTTCTATGAGTCAGTTATGGAAATACATTGAAACACTCTAAAACTCAATATAAAAAAGAGTTTAAGTTAAGGCCAGAAATTCTGGCCATATTTGGTATCATGATGCTAGAAGACTACCTTACCGATAATTAATATTACTAATTTTTTATTGTATGCTAAGTTTAATAGATATCATTAGTTACTTACCAAACAGCTTCATCCCTGTGTCCTTTCCAGGAGAACTCAGATTTTCTTCAGCTGTCCATCCACACTATTTGGTAGTAACCTTCAGAGAAGAAAGGACTCTCTCCCCCGTCACAGGAAATGAACCATATCTCATTTATTCCACTTATGTTTTCCCATACCCCTTGACATTCATAGATTTAAGTATGGAATGCGATGCAATTTGGGCCAAGGAAACATGAGGCAAGCTTTTATTACCAATGAAAAAGGTTTACTTAAATAAATGGTTGTGCTTTGATTCAAGATATATATATGTATCTTGAATATATATGTGTATATCTTGATAATATAGATCCTGATTATTTATAAATTATATATATATAATTTAAAATGTGGA
Source organism: Equus quagga (assembly GCF_021613505.1). Taxonomy (NCBI): domain Eukaryota; kingdom Metazoa; phylum Chordata; class Mammalia; order Perissodactyla; family Equidae; genus Equus; species Equus quagga. The sequence continues at coordinate 96,227,602 of NC_060276.1, forward strand.
ATGTCCACTGATTCATCTATGATTCAATCACTATTTAGTGAGCTCTTATTAGACAGTTGGATGGAATAGACTCTGGATCTGAACTAGTATACAATGTGTAGTAACACATTTTAGTTGAACAGATAAGGCATTCACGGAAAAGAATTATTATCTGTTCTCTCACTTTGGGAAGACTTTAATCCTCTCATTAAATATAATACTTTGGTTTGTTAAATAAAATCTCAATTTCTAAGAAGTTATTTGATGAGAAAATATTCGAGAAGTTATTTGACGAGAAAATTTGATGAGAAAAAATTGTAACTGTATGAGCAGTTAATCAGAACTTTGTCAAATAACATTGTAATTCCTTGAAATCAAATATGTTATACTCAGTGAAGTGTAACACCTGAGTTTTTAAAGTAGAATATTAAAAGAAAAATGTTAGGCTTATGGGTAATATATTTTCTTTGGAGTTTTTTACATAAAAGATGTTAATAGTATACTATTGAAGCATACCACATTTTATGAAAATTCTGTTAAAAAGAATTGTTTTGGTGAATAAATTTTACAACCAAGTCAGGGAAGTATAAGAGGGAATATTCTTTTATTTCAAAGAGAAAAAATGCCTATTTTGACAAGCAACAAACTTGAACTAAATTAAATATGACACTTAGAAACAGCCTCTGAAGTCCTGTGAATCTAGAGAACAATGGTTATTTTACTGTCTTAGGAAAGTTTAGGAAATTTGGATTTGAATTCAAACTTGTATTTGAACTTCTAACGTCAACTTTAAATAGTTTAGCATGAACATTGAAAACCTTTCAAAGTGTAATCAAAGTAGAAAGATAATCTGAGTACTAAGATTATGAAGAAGTAAATTCATATCATCTGAAATGTCTTCAATTACCTTAATTTGAGCAATTTTAAAAATGAACAGGTTTACTGAAACAGAAAAAACAATCTAGCTTGTGAATATGACCAACAACAACAAAAAAGGATGTGAGACAGTACCATTTTTTCATGTTTATTATTTACTTCCTCAATTTAGAAAAGGAAATACACATTTATTAATTCTAATATATCAGGCACTGAGCATTCAGGACACACTATCACATTAAATCTTCCCAACAGCCATTTGAAGTAGTTTTTCTTACCCCCATTTTATTGATAAAGATACTAGGTTTCACAGAGATTAAGTAACATATAAAAAATTTTACAGTTGCTAAGTGGCAGAATCTAGACTTAAATCCAGATGTGACCCCAAAACTCTATTTCCTTAGCTTTATGCAGACATTTACAATACAGTTGCCTCTTCAGTGTATTTAGAAGTATATTTTCCTTTAACTGTAAAACCAAGTAAATGAACAAATAAACTCTACAATCTCTTACAAAGCATAATATAAGAATTAATGTAAGAATTTCAGAATTCAAAATTTCAGTGTTTAATTCCCCTCACTAAGTGTTCTGGGGGCATCTCGCATTAGTCACACAGCTGCAGCATATACCATTCCATTCTCTTTCCCTACCTGTTTCTTCCTAGTTGCTGCACACTGACCATTCTATTCATAGATTAAGGTTGTTTCTTCAATTAAGACATTTCCTAGCAGTTGATGAGATTTTAGAGGGATGAATTTAACCTGAAAGCATTAGTATAGGTAGATTATTAAGATACTCTGTCCACGTGTATGTTTATTTTTCTCATGATCACTTAGTGAAATTTTGTAGTTTATATACATAATAATTCCGTTAATAAACTCTAAGGCATTGATTTTTGCTTATTGCTCGTGGTTTTCCTTTTTTAGCAAAGAAATGTATGGCACTTAAAGGAAATTTTAAAAGTAAAATTTTAAAATTGCAGAAAACCACCCATATCTACCACATCTTTTCCCTCAACATTTTTGGGCATTTTTTATTGAGGTATAATTGATGCATAGTATTATATTAGTGTCAGTTGTACAGCATAATGATTCAATGTTTGTGTTTACTGTGAAATAATCACCATAAGAAGTCTAGTTAACATCCCTCACCATAAGTAGTTCCAAAAACTTTTTTTCTTGTGATGAAGAACTTTACGATCTACTCTTTTAGCAACTTTCAAATATGCATACAGTATTAACTATAGTCACCATGCTGTACATTACATTCCCATGATTGATTTATTTTTTAACTGGAGGTTTGTACCTTTTGACCATTTTTTTCCTTAATACAGTTAGTTTTCTGGGTGTGTAATTTTGCATTGTAAAATTTAATCCTCATTTAAATGATAATATTCTATCATACGCCTATAGTATAGAACTGATATTGAATTGTATGCCTTTGTAAAATTACACCAGTTGTTTAAAAGCAGTATCTGATTGGATTGAACCAGCATCTATCTATTCAGCATCCATGGCTCACTGTCCCCCCCACAATGCTTGCTAAATATATATATATACATTTTTAAATGTTACCTATAGTTAGCTCATTCTTCATCTTCTAATGTTGTACATTAGAGCTGTTAGAAAATTTTGGCTATTGTATATATTGCCGAAATTAACATTCTTGTGCATTAGTCTGGCTTTCCTTGTTCTCTAGTTGTCATCTTGTGCCCAATCAAAAGGTATGTAAATTATATTGATTTTTCTTGGTTATAAAAAAAAAAAGTAAAGAATCCTTACAGCACATGTTGTTTTTATGAAATGGAATTTTGTCTTTTTGAAGATGTAATTTTTTAAAGTAATTATTTTATCTTTAATGAAGAAGGTGAAGAATTTATGCCGCTATGTGGCAAATGTCTTAATTTCAATATACAATGAAAACTATTCTAGATATACATTTTTAGATAGATATGAATAGAGCAAAGTATGTTCATAATATTTGTTTGTTAATTTCAAGTCATATTATGGCCCTGTAGTAACTCTATAGAGTGATAAATAAATCCTTGATTATAGCAGTTATATTATGATCTCAGTTTGCTTATACATCAGGGCATCAGCAGGAAATGGGCAAAGGATGAGAGGTAATAAAAGAGAAAGTTACAAGGTGTGTGCAGGGTTAAGGGAAACTAATAAGAAGGTGCAGATGATGCTAGCAACAGTAGGGAGACGTTACCCACCCCTCGGTCTGAAGAGGTAAGGGGAGGACGCAGTTACTAGAAGCCGGAGATAGAGTAGCTACAGGAGAAGCCACTCAACCAGAGCTGTGGCCTTTAGAAGACAAATGCAGCCACTGCTAACCTAAAGACTGGCAGGAAAGGAGCAACAAGAGAATATATCCTTCAGAGTAATTTGAAAATCATATATATATGTGTGTGTGTATATATATATATATACACACACACACACACACACACACACACACTTAAATGCTACTTAAGAGGATGGGTTGGGTTTGTCCTGGGTGGTAGGTTCTGGCACATTCCTTACAATTTTTCCCATATACAATGACAATAGGCCTGTTCAAGAAGAATTGGTTTGCACCATTAAAAACTATATATCCAAAAGGTTAGTAACTTGCTCCCAGGCATACCACTAACAAATAGCGTATATAGGATTCAAATACAGCTATATCTGACTGCAAAGCCCATATTAACCAAAATTATTTAATCCCTTTACAGAAAATGCGAAGGACAACAATTTTCATGGCACTATCAATATTCTCCGATAGAAAGAGCACCAGTCTTGTGATATATCAAGCCTCAGTTTTCTCTTCTGATAAATTGGGATGAATCTTTTTGTACTGAGTCAATACTTATATTTTTCCTTATCTGTAAAAAATTCAGTTACGTGTTGCAATCCAAATGTGTAGTACTATATTACAGGTAAAATCATACTAGCATGCCAGAATAAATGAATAGGTAATTTCCTCTTAGCAACTATGGTAAGTTATATTGCTCAGATAGTGCTATCCAGTAGAACTTTCTGCAGTTGAAATGTTTTGTATCTGCAATGACCAATACAGTAGCCAATAGTCACATGTGACCCTTAAGTCCTTGAAATGTGACTAGCGTGACTGAGAAGCTGAATTTATTTAATTTTCGTCAGTTAAAATTCCAATGCCTCATAGATTGATACTGTTTTAGACAGCACAAGGTGAGAAGATAATGACAGAAATAATATAAAAATTTTAAATACTAAAGACAGCTAATTATAACTCCAATGTAAACTTCACCAGGTGATCACTGCCATGGTAATAATTCTAGAGTGGCATCTGAAAAATTAACTCATTTCTATATCCCTTTCAAGGGGAGTAGGAGAGGAAGTATCAAAAGATAGTAAATCGAGGACATAAACTTTTAGATGTTTGGTAATAAAATGGGACAAGACCTATTTGAAATTGTCTTTGTTTCACTGTTTTGGATCAGAGGTTGGTTGTAGAGAACTTCCTTTATTTTGTTTTTTTCTGCTTCTATTTGGAACAGTCAACTACTTGTGCTAATGGTTCAGGGAAAATTTTTAAAGGAATGTTTTTAGATACTGTATTCTCCTAGGATACCTCTAAGATGATAAAAGTCTAAAAGTTATAGTTTATGAATTGTTTTTCACATACAATTTATTTTCTCAAGTAATACATGAGAACTCTTGAGTCTGGATATTGTTATTTGCATTTAGGGGGTTCCGTATGGCTCACAGAGCACATAGAAGTGTTCTGAGACCAAACTAGGACGATTTCTTATAATTTTGACTTCACTGGTAAAAAATACACATACCGATTCTCAGAATATTGAAAATGCCAACACCATAACTTATTTATGGACCTTTCTGTGTTTGACAGTCCCAGATGCCCTGGGCCAAGGCAGCTGAGCAGGGTCATCTGTGTGCTTGCAGTTTGCGTGGTTACATGGTTGTTGTAAACTTTCCCTGACACCTAGTGAAACATTGTCTCCAGAATATGGCATGGCTTAAAACACAGCACACTGTCCCTCTGAAGCGTTTTAACTTATATATTTAAAAAGAACATACTGAAGAAGGATTATTTTGAAATACGGTTTTAGTTTACCTACTTCCGTAAAATCTCTAAAGCCAGAGAACAGATTAAAATATGCATTCACAAAGAGCTTCCTTGTTCATCTAGTTATTTTATGTCTCAAAAATTCTGGAAGAAGTCATATCTGATTTAGTACTCTTAGGGGGCACCATAAATTTAAGGCTGTTAAAATAGCTTACAGATTTCCATTAGATTTCCATTATCTATCCAGTCTTCTCTTTTGGATACCATGTAAATGTATGTGATAAGTAAATTGTGATTGATTTCCAACAATCGGTCTGCATTTTGAGATGGCTTGGGAAACATTTAGTGTGAGAGTTGATGCTGTTACTGGTACCAAATATGTTCCTTTAACAGGAAAACAAAATTTCTGAAAATAGGAAAATTTAAATGTGACAGGTTTATGTCCCGGAGGTAGTGAAAAGAGCCCTAAAATTTGCTGATACACAAGTTTGTGCACTAAAGGAAAGAGAAGTTAAAAAAAAATTTACACTTCACTGCCCTACCACTCTTGGTTCTTCATATAAATTGGATGTAAATTAGCAAACTGCCTACAAACACAAGTTGAGTGGTTTGTAATACTGATAGGTTACCTTTTTGGTTCCCTTGAAATCGTTCTGCTTGCCTGATAAAATCATAACAAAGGATATAAAGAAATTGTTTTAATATGCCAAGTGAATTGTTTACATGAAAAACTACATTCCCGTAAAAGGCTGATCTATAAATGCTAACATTTATGTTGCTCACTATTTCTGTGTACTTATATCACCATTGTGAGTGTTGCTTGATTTGGCAGAGTAATTGAATCTTAAAAAGCAGTTGAATGAGCAAATATATCCATTATCAAAATGTACATATTTGCAATTTAGTAAGCCATTTATTATATTTAAATATTTAAAAATCTTGATCTGCATGTGTCCTTTACACATTAGGGTTTTATATATATTTTAAAAATTTACATATATGTATGGTATATATGTTTGCTCACATACAGAACAAAATTTTAATTACATTAACAAAAAGTAAAAATATGCATATTTTGTATATCCTACCTTTATTAACTATTTAGTTTATTGATCTCTAAAACCCAAATTTAGTTTTGTAATAAAGAATAATAAAAAACTGGAACATATTGTTTTCATTTTAATTATTTTATCTATTTAAAAATCCTGGCTGCCTCTTTAGCCTCAAATCTATCTTACTTTCCACAAAATGCACTTGACATCAGCCACACAAAATTGCTTGCTTTTTCTTAAATATATGGTACAATTTCATATAGCACATGCATATTTTTCTGCCAGGGACACCGTTCTTCCCTATATCTCCTCCTCCTTGATATTTCTTCTGATCTAACATAGATTCCCTTTTCTATCTTTCCCTTGCTCTGCCATCTTGAGACATGTCAAGTCATGCTGAAAGTATTGGCTTGTCTCTCAAGACTATAAGTTGGTTGATGGCAGAATCTGGGTCTATATTGGTATCTCCCAAATCTTGCCCAGGGCCTGGCATAGAGTGGTTATACAAGTCAGAGTTGTTGAATGAATGAAGAAATGAACAGAATGATAACTGCTTTCTACAGGTGATTATGTGTAAACAAAAATGATCAAATGATCAATCTCTATATAAGCAAAAGGTAGTTGTTAAGACTGTAATTAAGTCTGAATATGAAGATGGTACTGTGTTAGGAATAATGCATTTAATGCGTTTTCTATGTTTCTGTTATGAAAGCAACCCATCATCATGCAATCAGAATCTGCAAACATTTCTTTTAAGGTGTGTATAAACTCATGGCAAATTTCTGATGCTTCAATATTTTTGAGGTTCTGAACTTTCATAAAAATTCAATGTAGCCTTTGAAATGCGTTGAAAAATATGTTATTATATTGATATATTCAAATATTTAGGTCTTTATTATTAATATATATATGAATGATCAAAACTGAGGGCCATTCAAGGTTGTGACATAGCTTATAATGTCCTAGTTATTATCTGTACCTTTCCATAAGCAACACGAAATAAAGATTTGGTTATGAATACTTTACCCTTGTTTTATATCATTTCAATCAAAACATACTATCATCAAGCAAAACAGTCTTTCCACCCTTTTATGATACTTGAATTCCAATATGGTATTCATTACTTTGTCTATTTTTCTCATCTGTCTTCCACAAAGATTTAGAGACATTTTCTAATAATAACATGGGCAGCAAAATTAATGTCAAAGAAGAAGTAGAAAAGTTATGGAGTAGAGTCATATATGTATGCAAGTTGAAAGACTGATGTTTCAATTCATTCATTCAGAACATCCAGTACATAAAAGGCATTAGTTGCTGGAGTAACAAGCAGGAAACAGACACCAACAATAAACAAATACCAACAATAACACAAAAACTACAAACATGCTCCCTTACTTACTGTCAATAGGAATGACACACAGAGGAATGTGTGAATATTTACAACATAAGGTAGCTCAGTTCAGAAAGAGCATATCACAAAGAGATCTCATGAAGACTCTGATGTCAGGGTGTGCGTCCAATAGGAAAGGACTCGAGCTGTGATCTAAAAGATAAAAAGCAGTTAACTAAGGGGAGATGAGGGAAGCCCATTCTGTTGGAGTAAAGATCTTATGCTCCTATAGTGGGATAGAACAGAAAGACCAGGGTGACTAAATCTAAGAAAATGATGGTACTATAAGAGGATGAAGAACTAGGCAGGAGCCTTTCCATGCAGGTCCTTACAGGTCATGCTAGAGATCCTAAGGGTTTGGAAATCTAACTTAAGGGCAGTAGGAAGCTATTGAAGACTTGTAAGCAAATGATGAGTTGATCATATTCATGTATCAAATTGTTCCTTCTGGCTGAGGTGCTGAGAATGTACTGAAGCGGGCAGAAACAGGAGCAGGAAAGCTTCTCAGATGCTTTTACATTAATCTAAGCAAAAGAGGATGGTGGTTAAGAAGATAGCCAGTTGGCTTCATACCTCATTCTGAGACCTCTGGTGGCCAAATAAAACAGAAACTAAGATCAATTCTAAAACTCTTTTTTTTGTTGTCAGAGAAGAGATATTTCTTCAGCTAAAGGGAATTCTTTCCTATATCATACAGAAAGAAATTTCTCACTCATGATTCTGTTAAATATATATATATATATAAAGGTTAAGTAAAATAAATTTCAGGATTTGGGTAGTATCCTTTAATAAAAGCTAAAGAAAATATTTAAGCACAACCTTTTAAAAGTACTTTTGGAGAGATTATATTTTAATTGTGGCCCATGGAAATTGTTTTGGGAGATATTAATGGCTGCTCTGTGACCAACTACATTTGGGGGTCACCTTATACTCTCCTCTTATATAATGAGTCACTTACAAAGGTTTGAGTACTTGACTATCAAACTAATTGAACTAGTAGTAGTTCAAATGCTCTCGTAATTCATTCATAAACTAGCTTTCCTGGGATTAAATGGACCCGTGGTTAAGTATCCCTGCTTTCACATATCTTGATAAGATAGTGAAGAGACAGGAAGGTATATAAATATAAATAGAAAAATAAATAGGATTATATGTTTTGCTGGAATTTAAAAATATCATTGTGGTTATAAATTCTAAATTTAATTCATGGCTTAACTATAGACAATATATTCACATAAATGTGTATGTTGTATATATTTTTATGCAATCCTTTATGTTTTATATATATATGTATGCAATCTTTTACTCACAAACACACATGTGTAATATTGGAAATTTCTCATTCCAGACTGAAAGTTGGGGAAAAGGTGTGTTTTCTTTAGCCTTCTATTGTATAACCAAAGTAACATGAGAATCAAACACCATAGCCTTTGCAGTTTGACCTAAGGTCAGTTTCTTGCCTTACTACCTATTAACTATTTTACCTAAGACAAATTACTTAACATGTTTATACCTGTTTTCTCTTCTTTAGAATAGGGAAAGAACACCTAGCAAAAAGAGCTCTTGTGAGAATAACATATGCATGTAACATTGAGTGAAAGTATTAAGCTTTGTTTGGGGCTTCAAATTAAACTGTTAGAGATAGCCTTTTCAAAAGTAGTATGCAAAATAATAATAAAGATTTGTGGCTAAAAACAAATATTGCATATTAAGCTATATATAGAATATACATAATATGTATAGCTTGATATATAATATACTATAATATAGTATGAAACTCGCATAGACTGTATTTGTAGCTGTGGGTTAACACATGCATATTATGGGTAAATAGACATGGAATGTGGAGGTAAATGAGTGTGGTTGAGGATGTGAATGTAGTGGTAGCTAAATTTTCACAAGACTAGTAAGGTCTCCTATAGTTTAAGCAAACAAATTCCAGTTTTTGCAGATCTTGTTTCCTCTAGATTGAGTGAAAAAATCAATTTCCTGGAGTGAACATGGTTTAGAAGCTTTGTGGTCATCACTTGCTTTGTGGTTAAAGATTACATCAATGGAAGATTAAACAGTAACTTTGTACTCACATGGTTGACTTTCTTAGGGATTTTTATGGTTTTGTACTTAAGTATGTCAGGGAGCCTCATAGCTGTATGGTTGGAGATACTGGAGGACTTCTTGTTGCTTCTCATTAATTTATGAAAACAAGAGACAGAGTTGCTATGGATTTAAACGTGAATAAGCCCTTTGCCCTCCTTGGTTTGTCTCCTAAGAGTACTCTTTTGTTTTTTCCATGTCCTTTAGTTGAGGCAAAATGTAAATATTCTCTAAACTCTACTTTTGTATCTTACTGAGGAGGATAATAATTAGCTCATTTATTTCCATTTTTTAATATGCTTAGGTCAACAAGATTCTTCTTAGGACTCCTCATCTTATAATACCCTTGTGTACTATAGTTTCTTTTGCTTTTTAGCAAGGCTAATTTGAAGATTTTTAATTCATAATTTTCATTTCCCCAAGAGCCACATTGTATCTCTTTTATACTGATATTATTTTTTAAGGATGAAACAGTCAGTTAAGATTTGAGTAGCAACAAGTATCATGAGCTTTTTTGTGGCCAGTATTGGATTGACCCTTCCAGCTTCGCATTTACATATATGCTTATGCTTAGCTGTACGGGATGGGCTATTTGCTCCTCTCTCTGTTATTTTACTATTCTGTTTTAGAATTTCTACAACATCGTTACCCTCACCTTTTTGTGCCACTTTTACTTGCGCTCATGGTAATAAATGAGTGAAGCATGCCTTGATTAAAATATGAAATATTTCCTTGGAAATTAAAGAAGTTTCAAGAGTCTCTTTAATAAAAGTTTCTTTATCGTGAAATAAGTTTTAAATATCAGATTTACAATGATATTTAATATGTCATTTGGTAATTTACTGTTATAAGCTATATCCGTACTAACTTTTTCTCATCATTATAATTTCTCAGCAGCTTCTTAGAGAATCCATTGCTCTCTAATGCAGATAAGATTATGATGTATTCATTTATTCATTTAATCCTTTCCTCACCCCCTATTGTGGAAACCTGCCATTTGCAAAGTGCTATGGTAGGCTTTGGACCAGACACAAAAGAATAAAATAGCTTCTCAGCATTCACATTATTCAAAGTTGAAAAGGAGATCCCATGTAAACTCTAAATTGAAACATATTGAGTTGAATATTAAAATAGAGGTAACTTTGGCAAACTATGGGACACAGAACAGAGAATGGTTCATTCAGTTTGGGGAGACTAAGATTAGTTCATAAGGGAGGTGACACGGAGATAGAAAAAATGCATTCTAAGTAGAGGGACTAGAAAATACAAAAAAATCATAAACATATATAGAGAACTCAGTGATAAGCAAGAAGGTGAGTATAGATAGAGCATAATTATAAAAGACAACTTTTTTGAGTACATGTTATGTCACCATGTGCTAAGCTCTCTATTTTAATCTCCTTGTTGTATGCTTAAAATAACCCCTATGAAGTTAAATCTCTGTTACTCTTATTTTACAGAGAGATTGAGAAATATACCTAAGGTCACATATTTATCACATTGTATAAGCATGTGTATAACCTCCACACTTTCTAATTTTAAAGCTTGTGCATAATAAATACAGTGTTATACTGCACAGAATGAATGAAAGAAAGTCAGTAGAAGGGACATTTAGTGGAACAAAGCTGGAAATGTATCACACAAAATAAGTAAATATTACTCAAGAATTGCCTGGGGAAAAAGGGAAACCAACCTCAACTGTAACCATCACCACAAATATTTTTTGAGTTCCCACAATTGGTCGTGACATTTAAGTTGTGTTAAATATTTACTTGCTTAATGCTACCAGTGAATTTTCAAATCTTTCCAAGGTGTTAGGAATTTATCAGTTTTTATACTAAGCCGAGAATCAAAGATTAGTTGCTATCTATGTTTAAATTTCAAATGGTAAGTTTAATTTAGCCAACAATATTTAGCAGTTACCCAGGAACACTCTGAAGACTTTTACATAGCACCATATCTCCAAACCTTCTGGAAAAGGAAACTGATTTTGGTTGCTAATCTCCTGAAATTTTCTGACTGAGAAGATGCCTCCTTTGAGGGGTGAAATTGGCCATCTCTCTGATGTTTGAATTACCAAAAGGCATGAGTTTAGAAGCACCTGTGTTTCTTGGCAACAAATATAACATTTGTCGAAGAGTCCAATAATTTACATCCCTCTACATTTCTCTACTGAAGAACAAAATGATGTTATTTTACTTTTGAATTCTCCTTTTATTCTTTGATACTTTAAGTAGAAAAACATAAAATGATGTAGTCTGCCAAAATAAATTGGGCAACTAAAACTACCTTCTCTGACTTAAAAAACATATATATATAAATATTATATATAAATACACATACATGCATATTAGTATTCTAAATATTTTAAAACTTTAAAATCTAACAACCTGGATTTTATTATCTTAGGTCACTCTAAAGTATCTAATATTTTAGTTTACAAGAATAATTAGCAGTTTGTGTATGAGTAATTAAAAGTGTTTTTCGACTTTCACATCCTATACTAAGTACAAATGTTAGACAGCATTTCATAGTATAAACTGTTTGTACCCCATCTTGTAACTTTGAGTTATCAATTTCTGTTACCTACAGTAAGAAAATAGGAACATATGTTAATAACAGATGTTGTTTTGAAAGATATATTGATAAATGTTCTACCTTATAATTCATTTTTGACTTAATACCAAAAGTATTTTTGAATTCTTTGATAAATACTTGATATTCGCCTTTTCAAGGTTAACTTAAAAATTCTGAATTATCTTCATGGGAGAGACATTTGATATTGATGCTTTAGAATTTTGATCTTTTTCTCTTTCCATTTATAGTAAACCTTTAAATGGTATAGTCTGTCTGGATTCACAGTGAAGGAAATGATCAGAAAATCGACTGTGAATAGATAAGGAAATTTAAAAGCTTCAATCCTATGATGCTGGGAGATATTTTCCTAATGTAATTTTATTGATTTAATAAATTTGACCACGTCTTTGCTTATATCTAGGCTGCAGGCCTTGCCTACTGAGTTCTGACTTTTGAATGTTATCAAATACTTTAGTCAAATCAGAAGACATATTAGATATTTCTGAGGGTGTTTTGTGTGCTAGTAAGTGAAATTTTTTTTTTACCTGTTTTCATATCATGGCATAAAATCATTACTAAATTCTAGGATTGCTAGTACGTATTACTATAGAGTAGCTACACCTATTGGTTTTCTAATTTAACAGTTGCAAAACAATGATTGGGTTTTATGGTTGTGGTCTCTATGCAAATTGCATGCCTCTACAGAATTTTAGAGTGATGAGATGGTGAAAGTCTCTGAAAATAAGAGCATTTGACAGCCTCTTGGTAAAATAGCTGCGCTTTGTCTTTGAGCTTTACCTTCTGAGTAAGGACAGAGAATAAGGGATATCTGATTTGAAAGGAAAGTGAAATCTCATTGGATGGTTTCTAGTCAATATCTCATATTATGGACTTACAAAATGAGATTGTTCTGAATTCTTGATTAATAGCACATAAAATGAGTTGTTTTAGTATAACCTGCCATTTAAAATAAAAATACATTTTGTCACTACCCTAGAAAATGTGAGGTTGAGAGTTATAAAAATGTTCTGGTTCCTATCTAGAAGACACCATATTTTATAGAGAACAGATGCTGAAGCTTGTCTTTTTAGAAACTGGTGTGAGGATTGAATGATAATTAATCCTCATGTCACTTAGTGCTGTAGTAAGAGTAAAATTAGAAAATAATTATCATAAAATACTGAATTATACCTTTGTAAGACCTTTAGAGATTGAATCACTAATTTCATACAGACGTGATTGATAAGCATTAATTCCTTTTCATGAGAAAACGGTCATTTTATGAAGTTGTTGGGATTCTTTTAAGGCCTTACACTATTTTTCAACAAACAAGTTCTTTCACTGATATATTCAAATAAAACGTCAAATAGCATATATTTACTTAAAACAATTATGAATAGTCTGTCTTAGCTTGATGAAACATAAAACAATAACCCTTTCCTTTCCAGAAACATTTGAGCTATAATAAAGTTGCCTGGTACAACTGGTGAAAATTAACTCAGCCCTCTCCTTGCACTCCTTTAGAACACATCACTAAAAGCTCATTGTTAATGCTGAAGTAAAATATAAAGGTTTTAAGCTAGCAAGGTGTCTGTTTTCTTGCTCAGCCTTATGTCCTCATTTATAGTGTATACAAAACCAAAAGCCTTAGCTTCTAGTAAAAGGTGTTTATTGAAGTGTTATATAAATGTTACATTTTAGAGCAACCAACTTGTCCTGGGTTGTCTGTGAATTTCTCGGTTTTAAAATGGAAAGTCCCACATCCTGGCAACTGCTTAGTCCCAGGCAAACCAGGGCAGTTGGTCGCCCTAAAGTTCTAGTTTATCTTGGGATTCTTGCGTCCCTTGAAATTACACACAAGATGTTGGATGTCCATACATACCTGCATTTCCCTAAGTTGAGGATTTTTAGTTTTCGTCAATGTCAAAGCATCTCAGACCCCTCAAAATGTTAAGAATTACTAAACCAAAGGAGATAAATAACATTTGGAAACCTGATGATAAAAAGTGAAAAAATTAAATAATAGAATATTTTGAAATATATTTGTTAAATACTAAATAATAAGACAAATACTTTAGTTTTTATACATTTTTAATATTGAATGTTAGCCTTTGCCGTGCAATATGTAACTCATGTCTTGGCATGGTTGCTGAGGTTTGGTGAGACAAACTGAAGTTTGAATCCTGTCTCCGAATTTATTAGCAATTGGGTTTCATCAAGTTACTTCACATTTTTGTGACCCGCTTTCCTTATGTATAAAATGGAGAAAATAGTGGCAAATTTTTAATATGATTCAAGGGTTAGAGAAAATGTATGTTAAGCCTCTAACGTAGTGCATTGTGATTTATAATAGGCACTCTATACATGGCAACTATTATTATTAATCATGGTTAGTGTGTGTTTGCTATATACTTAATAGTGTTGCAATTAAACATGTCCCTTTCAGGATTTCTTAACATATTCTTACCTAGATCTGTGACATTTAATTCACCTCCAACCAAAAATGAACAACTGGCATACTGAGAGTAAGCATTATTACTATGTTTTATTCAGGATGTATAGTTAGACGATTTTGGGATGTCTCTGACAGTGAAAGTGAAGGGTTATGTATATCAGGTCAAACTGATAAATGATATTAAAAAGAAATTTCTAAATTGAACACCCTTTGCTCTAACTTTTTCTGACCATATAGAGATTCCTGAATGTAAAGTCGCAAATTCATCAGCATACAGATAAGTAAAAAGTAGTTTACTTCAGTAAGTATTGAGGTCCAAATAATAAGTAGAACCTGGGGCTGAAAACATCATGGCATAAAAGAAATTATGCTGCCCATTTTTTAAAAATCACTACAATAATAAATAGCTGTGTGATATATAACCTGGCATGTCAACTCTGTCAAATCAGTTTTACCAAAGTTAAGAAAATGTATCATCTCCCCATATTCCAGTCCCGACTGATAAAATGCTCACAGAGCTTCTCCATGACCTGGCTGGCTATAGAATTGAAACTTCACCCTTGGAGTCCTTATGACCTTTTAGCTTGTTCCATAACTAGATTCCATCCACCATTAGCCAGATCAGTGGCACATTTCCAGGTGATTCAGAAGGTATTTAGAGAAAATTCTGACACTCTGAAATGTCTGATAAACTTTGCAAGTCTCTCAGGAATTCCATTTGGACATCTCTAAATGAATAACAGAGAGATTAGATGAAATCCTCGTGTAATAATCGGTGCCCATATTTTTTTAACCAACACATGCCTTTGAACTTTCTGTTCAGTGTTCCATACAGTTGATTTTGCTGCATTGAAAAATCACTGTGAACACGTTTTTAAATAATCTAGCTGGCTCCATTTTTGTCTGCTAAATTGCACTGAATACAATCTGTGATTGCAACTTTGCCTTTGCTTCAATCTATTAGCTATTTTTGAAAGAGGCATAACAGTTGAAAGATAAGTACAACCTTTTCACTTAGGATCTTTATGAAAAATGTAAAAGATGCTTTGCCAGTCTGAATAGTTAATTGAGTTTGACTGTAGCAGGGTAAGATGCAAAAAGAGTGTGTCTATGGCAACTCTTTATGTCATAAAAAATTTAAAGGGTCTTTAGTTAATGTGACTCTTTTTTTTAAATTCGCTTAATGGAGTAAGTAAAACTGGATATATAATTAGACTCTAAGATTAAAGCATCATAATTGAAGTAAGATAATATGAAGAGGTTCACACAATAACGATTGAGCTTCAAATGAGCACATTCTTTCTTAAACTCAACTGAAGTCCCATAATTCTTGAATTTATTCACCATGATGTAATAATAATAGTATGTGAGTGACAAGTATAGTACTTTATAAAGGTAAAGTGTCTTACAGTGTTCTAGCTCTTTCCTAGACACTACTGCATTTGAATCTCCAATTACCTCTGGATATATGTTTGCCATTTTCTGGACAAGGAAACGGACACCCAAAAAGTTTAACCTGTTCAGGATCACGTAATTAGTAAGTGATAGAGTCACACTCAAACCCAGATATTCTAACTTCAAATCCAGTGTTCTTTTCCCTGTGCTCCTGCTGTATGTAATAGAGAGCAATGAGTTAGTGGGAAGGGCAGAATAGCCACACACATCTTTGCAAAATGTTTCTGAAGAATGCTCTGCTTCCAGTAGACCTGGTTTAGCCATTGTATTTCTCATTCATTAGTCTATTCTTTCAGGGTAACAGGCCCTTCCATCTTAATGGCTTTTGCTTTTTAATTCCCATGTCTATGTTCACCAACTTAGAATTAAACGTTTTTTCCACCCAGCTTGACAAAAGATAGTTGGATAGTTCTCTATTAAGAAAGTAAGGAAAAAAAATTATGGCTGTATCTATAGATACAGATTTAGACAGATATATCTAAAAGCCAGGAAGCAGGAACTGGACTTTTCAATACAAAAATAAAGTGGTCTCCTTTTAATTTCTTTTTACCTTCTATGTTCTTTGTGTAAAATCAAATGAATAAATGTATTCATTTAATAAGGAAGTTTTATAGTAACCCAGTAATTATTGGTATAATATTTACCCTCCACTAAGCATCAACTTAGGAATTCCATCCATAGCTTTTGTTTAGATAAAACTCTTCTGTTGATGCTGCAAGAATTGCCAGTGATAGTGCTGGGGATGCCGGGGTAGAAATATCCCCTGAAAATATTTTGTTGCCATCCTAATATGTACAAGTTGAGGTTCAAGTGTGTGTATGTCTGTATGTGTGTGTGTGTGTAAACACACACAAATCATATGTGCACATAACTACATATTAAAATATACTTAAATCTGTCTGTTTGCTCTGTAAATAAATGATCATTTATTTCAATGTTTAGATTGGATTTCAACATGATAAAATGGCTTTATTATCCTTTCTAGACAATCTGCTAGCAGTGTTTTCCAGCAACCTATCCATCCCCCAACCTTTTTGATATTACACCAAGATTTTTTTCCCCATCCTGTTGATGTAATTATCCTTGCATAATTTGGAGCAAGATTTACTGGCAATATAGATCCACAAAATTGTTGATATGGCTTGAGCTCAAATAATGCTTCTATTCAATTTGTTTACTTTTCAGCTTGAGCAGAGTTTTGTGTCATAAAAAGAATAGCAAGAGACAATATTATAGTAGAGTTGGACTTTTATGGATGGATTTATTTTAAGTAAATATTGGCTGCAAGGGATCCAGGAATTTTAGCATTTTTCTTGGAATCCTTAACTATAATACTTAGTCCAGAGCAAAACTTTCTGCAAATGATCTAGAAATATCTAATTCTATTAAACCCTAATTATTTCGTGGGCTATCTTGGAATAAGTTGCCTATGAGTTTTCCTGCTACGAAATGGACTATTCGTTTATTGCTCATTTTCCCCAAATCAGGGAAATCTGTTGTTCTTCAAGTTAGATTGATGTTGACAAGGTCCTCTTCATAACAGCAGGTGTTAGGCCATAATTGGTCGTTATAGAATTATGTTTTGCTTGAAGGAATTCTGGAAACAAGAAAAGCATGTTCTTGTTGTATACATTGGCTCTGGATGAAAAATTAAGAGAATGACATGAGAGATAATATGTAACTTAGCAGAATTTGTCATTTTATTAAGTGATCAATATTTTTAAAAGGCACTAAAATCAACGTGAACATCCCTGGGAAACCATTGTTCTTGGGCCTTACCTGCAAATTATCCCTTACCATTTTTTTTAATGGAGAAATTGAAAATAGAAAAGCAGTATAGGGGACAAAATACAGCCAGATGACCTCCTTGAAGGAGTGATGAGATACCAGAAGCTACAGAAATAGATTGGTTAATGGTATTGAGTAACTACTCAGTAGTAAATACCTTGCTTTTCCAAGCAATGTATAAAGCAGTAGCACTGACACTTTCATTAGTTTACCCAAAATAATATTACTTTGTAAACACCTATAAACAGAGATTACCGAGATAGCCTAAACTCTAAGAGGACTGAGTAAAATAAAATGTTACTGGTTTAAATAATAGGTATAAAACTGTGTATGTATGGTATACATTCATATAATAAGAAAGGAAATAGAAGTATAGTAAGGCAAGATTCAATTATACACTTGTAATCCACCCTTAAAGGAAAAAGCTTCACTAAAAAAGATGATATTTAGCATAACCTTGCCAATTGTTTCACAAATCCTTAATCCTGCAAAAAGAAATCATTCACCCCCTCATACCTAAGTAAACCTTATTTGATAATTTCATCTGCTCCTTCCTATCCTTTTTTCTTGTTTGCATCACAGTCAGATTTCCAACCTACATGTTTGAAGTCCAATCAACAAAATTCATCATGAAGATCATGTACTGGCTCCTAATATAAGTGCTGCCTGGAAACACAAACACTCTTAAGTTGGTACAGCATCCTGGGGTGAAGATCATTTTTAATGACATCATGTTTTTTCCTGAATTTATAAGTTGAAATGAAATAGGATTTTGTTAGATACACAGTTCTTACCTATATAAAAAGGATTCTATACATACTTCCATGGCAAAGTATAATACTGCCTCGGCTGTCACTGCCAATGCACAGGTGTTCTCATTCCTGGCTGTTCGTTAGAATCACCTGGAGAACTTACAAAAAGTGTGGCGGCCATAGCTTTACTCTATCCCAGATCGATTAGTCAGTACCTTGGCCTTGCCATCTGCTAAGGTAGTCCTCAAAGTCTAGAATACAAAAGAATCCCCTAGAACACTTATTTAAAATGCAGATTTCAGGGTCCCCTCCGAAAGGATTTTCTTTTGGTAGTTCCTTACATAAAGTCATGTATTCTGAGGGTCCTTTTTTGAGAAACATTATTGTAAGAACTCATTGTCAATCTAGGCTTTGGATTCTTTGTAGCAATTGTAGTTGAATGTAACTGTTGAAGTATGATTCCTTTAACACTATCTGTAGTAATTTCAGTCAGTGGCTGTTTTTATTGGTGCTACTGTTGTTTTATTCAATATTTTACATGCTAACAACTAAAATCTACAGTAGTTTATAACGTTTGAATCAATATTATGGAATGAACTATTAACAGTTCAGTTCACAGAAGAATTAACTTCATATCCCTATTAGTACTGAGGTTAGTTCCCAATCACTCCTACAAAAAATAAAAATATGTAAGTAAACAAAAAACTGTTTCTTTAGCCATATTCTCAGGAAGTCATCTCTATGGTTATCGTATTTGGAACCTCTTTTCTTTGCTCTGAATTTTTTGTCACCCGTTTATCCTCATTCATGTCCCATTCTGATAAATATCAGAAGAGTCATTTATTTTATCGAGCCTTTTATAATTATTCAGAGAATCCAGTCTGTGTCTAAAGCTGCAGAGTTCATATATTAAATACAGATTTTCAACAACCCTCTTTCCAAGTTTCTTGTTAATATTCTGAATTAGCTACTGTACAGAACTATGCTTTTATAGGACCAGGTAGGTGTGCTTGTTAACCGTATACATTCTGAAAAACTCTCGCTGCAGATACATATTGACCAGGAATTGCTTCTTTCACTGTATTTCATGTCTCTACTTTGCACATATTCTCTCTCTACTGAAGTGATTTAAGGATGACAAAGGTCTTATGGGTTTTTGTTGTGAATAGCTGTTTGTCTAAGGACTCCCTGGGAATCATTTCTACACTTGTACAAAAAAATTTTACTCTGTGATTTTTCATGCGTTATATTATCAATCTTCCTTCTGGTTGTAACAGGCAGCATCATTGTTTTATGTTTCACTCTTTAGGGTACCCGTGCCTGGATTGCTCCTATTGGGATAAGACCAAGCATACCTCCAACACAATCATTGGCATTAATTCCAGTAGAACCTGCCGACTGACACTTAACCCCAACCTATAAAGGCAGATATATGCATCCTCATACAGGCTTTGCATACAAAGTGCCCGTACACACAGCCTAGGACAACTCTATGCACAATGATGGCTTAAATAGCATCATCCATCCTCTCCAGCACTTTTAGTGTGCTTGTTACTTCCTGAGGACCATAAGGAGATCCAACAGCTGAGGCCTACACTCCACTGTGGGTACTGTTGGTGTCCTATGCCATTCTACTCCAGTTGCCTAAGATTAGCCTATCTGCCCCTGCCTACATCCAATACCCTAAAACTTGTTGTAAGCTGGGTTTTAAAATTCTTTTGGCTATACAAGCCCATATAAAGTAAAATTTACTTGCTTCAATTCATGAAATCATGTTAACATTCTCTTAGGGAGAGAAATATTCCTGCTTGCCCGTATAGCATTGCCCTTTTGCACTTACTTTTTTTTTTTTTTGAGGAAGATTAGCCCTGAGCTAACATTTGCCGCCAATCTTCCTCTTTTTGCTGAGGAAGATTGGTCCTGAGCTAACATCTGTGCCCATCCTCTTCTGTTTCGTATGTGGGACATCTGCCACAGCATGGCTTGATAAGCAGTATGTAGGTCCGTGCCCAGGATATGAACCTGTGAACCTCAGGCCACCAAAGTGGAGCACACAACTTAACTGCTACGCCTCTGGGCTGGCCCCCGTTTGCACTTACTTTTGACGTTTGAGGCAAATCTCTCAAATGTATTGTCTAACACAGAGTTCTGGCCAGGTGGAAGGAGTTAGCACTACTCTTATACAGTAATATGTAGGCATTGTTATATAATATCCATCCGATTGCAAAATACGAATGACTACCTCTTTCACTTAAAACAGCCCTGGCCCTTTATATAACCAAAGAAAACAGATAAATAAAATGCTTGCCAAGAAATAAAATTATAAACCGTGGACCTCTAGCCTTTGTTGTAAGCCTGTTGGCATAGAAATTCCAAGCATATAGCTGGCTTTCTTTATGCAGTGAAAAGCCAGTTGTGAGCACAGCTCATAATCTCTGTTGCCAGTGGACAGCATACACATTTCATATCTCCATCGTAATGTCTAAATGATGCAAAAAAGTACTTTCTATCTCCTAAAATGCTTCATGTATTAATAAATACATATAAATTGCTGTAAATTACGCTTAATTTTCTCTTGATGAATCAAATTGGTAGTTTTTCCTGTCTCGTTAAAATAAATCTATATTTGAAAAGGAAAAACTATACCAATAAAAAATTTAATCCTTATTTTATGAGATAATTGTGTTGTTTTCATCCTCCGTCAGCATTTGAAAGTTCTGGGGACGATAAGAGCAGATAATTATGATCATGTTTGACCATAAGGCGTCACTTCTAAACAGATGTGAAATTTTTGTAGGATTATAGTCTATTGTGATTGGCTGTAATAATTTTTTCAAGTGGTGTATACATAACAGAATAATAATATTTTGATTCAAACTATGGGTGGAGGCTGTCGGGAATACCCTGTCACCTCTTTAGCCAGACCTTCTCTGACCACCAAGCTTAATCCAGCAAGGGAAATAATAGTTGCTTCTTCTGCTGCATTTTAGCACTTGCCCCATTTTGATCTAAATATTTGTCTACAAACCTGTCTTAGCTCAGGCTGCTGTAACAAAATACCACAGACTGGGTGGCTTAAACAACAGACATTTATTTCTTACAGTCTAGGAGACTAGGAAGTCCAAAATCAAGGTGGTGGCAGATTTGGCTCCTGGAGAAAACTCTCTTCCTGGCTTGCAGACTGGCTGCCTCCTTTCTGTGTCTTCACATGGAAGAGAGAGAGAGCAAGATGAGATCTTGTACTGGAGCCTCATCTAAACCAAATTACCTTCCAAAGGCCCCACCTCCTAATACCATCACATTGAGGGTTAGAGCTTCAACATACGAATTTGAGGGGGACACAAATATGTGGTCCATAACAAAACCTGTATATTCTAACAAGCTGTGAGCTCCTGGGGAGTAGGGGCCTTTACTTTTTAGACTTTCAATTCCTACTGCTTAGTATAGTGGTTGGCAACTCAATACAGTTTAAGTAAATGAACTAAATAATGAAAATTGTTTAGTACAATCTGTTTACATCTATTTACACCTATATGTATTTCAGTCATATATATTGGATGGTGATATGATTTGATTGAGCAGTTGACAATCTATAGTTTAACAAATTTTAATTTGAAGGGTCTAATTATATCACTATTATGTTTAAAGAGTTTCTTAGATAAAACAAAAGAGAAATGGAAGTGACAAAAAAAGGGTTTCATTATGTGACTTAGCCTTCATGTATTTTTTTTCCTCTTAAAAAGTCACAGTGATAAATGAAAATGTATTTCTTTTTTACCATTAGAGAGGGTGGCATTTTTGCTACATGGTGAGTGCCCTTAGTTTGTAACTTATTAGCAAATATTCTGTTCTGTGCAAAAAAGATGTAGTAAGATCATTATATAGGTAATGTTATATGAATAATGAATGGATTATTATTACATCAGGAAATAACCACTATGTTTTGCCAAAATTGGCAGGTTTTTTCCCAATAAACTCTCACTCACTAAAATATTTACATTAATTTTGCATATTCACAATACTCCCTGTGAAGAAGGGAATTGCTTACCTACTCTCACGCTTTATCTTGGTGATGTGCTTCAATTAAAATGCACACGTAGAAAAAAATAGAAAATGTAGAATCTGCTTTTCCATATGGATTTAGAAACATAAAGGGAATACTTGTTAGTTCACAAAATGGAAACTTCATGCTCGTGCATGCAGTGGAAAGTGTGTGTGTGTGTGTTTACTGTAACGGGTCATCTAGGACTTTAATTTTCAACTGTATGCCCAAGGCCCAGTGTAGAGATTCTGATTCAATTGGTCTGGAGTGAGAAGTGGCCATGGGTAACATTTTAAAATTTCTCAGGTGATTCTAATACGTATTAGGGGCAAAGAACTGACTCCGAGGGGTCTGGGAATCTATTGTAACTATCAGCAGTTTATAAGAGGGATCTTGGTAAAGACTTTGATTACTCTGCTATGGAAAAAGGTTCTTCACATCAGCTGGGGAGAAAACCAGGGCATTCCAGGTGTGGTCCTCCCTTAAAAGCCACTCTGCTAGTGTTAGAGTCTCCATAAACTGACCCAGGCCCCCATTCTAGGAAGAGTTATAGATGTCGGTTGTCTCGCTTTCTGCCCCCAATAGTTAACAGTTTCAGGGATTTAGTAAATTTTTCTACTTACCTCTTTCAGTTTGTTTCAGGTTCTGTTGAAAATCATCCTAAATGTATGCATGTTTTATTGCCATGGTGACATTGGACAATTTGTCATTTTCTACTTTCTCATATTTTTTTTTCAAATGTCAATGATTATTGGAGAGTATCATAGACAAAGAGTTTTGGCAGAATCTCTGGTAAGCAAAGTAGATTTTATTTCTTTATTGTTAGCTTTATTATCATTTGATTGCTTTTCCAAAAATTAAGTACTAATCGTTTTTAAAAACTCAAATTACATGAAGGCCAATATTAACTAAATTTTTGCTAATGCAGATATACTTAACAATAAGTGAAACAGCTTAGATATAAATATACTATTAATTAGGGACCTAGAAATAAGGTTAGAAGAGCTTGATATGCAATGTCCCCTTACGTTCATATGTAAACTTTCTGTTTCAGATAAGAGTTCCAAAACTAGAGTCTGCATGGCACAGATGGCAGAATGATGCCATGATTTCCAAGCTGCTCTTTAATGGAGATGTGTCATATGTTTATTGATGATTGCAAGTTTATTGGCACATTAAAACTTCGTATTTAGTATTATAAAATCTAATGTAAATTGGGTAAAGAAGTTGCTACTTTTATGAAAATTATAGAATAGACTCCTTGGATTCTAGTAAGAAACAAAAATTATCCATTTACACAATGACTGTAGACATATGCATAGATGAGAGTTAAATGCACAAAGTGACCTTAAATGAATATACACATTCAAGAATACAGGTCGGATCAAGACTTCAAAGATCATTAAATATGGAGTCAATTCCTTCCATTGTGCGATTTGAATCTTATTGCCAAAGATGATTATTTATCAGGGAAAACAGACTCTCAAAACCAGAGTCCCTGCATTTTAATTTGCCCTAATTAAAGGAAGGACTTTTTCACTTCTGGAATATAATCAATTCTGCTATATATATAATATATAAAAAGGCTAACTGAAAACTAATTTTGGCTTGGTATTATTACCAGAAATCCTTAGTCTTCAATTCATGTAGACTAGATATTTCCACTTTCTTCTGAAAACGTATGCATTGATGCAATTTATCATTTTGTTATGGAAATATAGAATTAAGGATGCATATGACTTTTAAAATTTTTGTCACCTATCACCCACCATCGTGTAAAACTTTACCCTTATTAATACTTGCTCTATTTTATAACATACCTTTAAAATCAAGAAAAAATATACGTAACATTACCCGTGGGCTTGCCTGTAAGAAATTCTTTACCCTCCTCTGTGCATTGACTTCACCTTCTTCCCTTGCCAGGTTACATTATTGAACCCCATTCTGATATTAGCTGAAGAAACCTGAATAACAGTAGATTGAACAGAGTGGTGATTTAATCTCTCTTTCAAAGGCGATACAAGGTAGGCAGTTTCAATATCAGCAACAACCCAGGGGCCCTTGAATTCTTCAATGGTTAGCTTCCATCCTCAAAAATCATATCATAGTCACAAGATGGACTCTTCGGACCTAGCAAAAGAGTATTTACTGCTGAGTAAGCCGTCCTTAACAAGTTTTCTGGTGGCCACACCTGGCAAATCCTGCTTACGTTTCATTGGGGGTTGGGGATTTATATAGATATCATGTATATATATATATATGTGTGTGTGTGTGTGTGTGTGTATGAATGAATGATTTTTTTAGCAAAGAAAGTTTACAGTCTCCTTAATATGAGAGTCTCCGATTAAGGGATAAAAGAACAGCATGCTTTTTGTCGTCTCTGCCAATGGTGATTAAGTGAACATAGTCAACTAGCATATGGCTGCGACCATTGGTGTCTAAGGTGTTACGTCTCTTGTGCAGTCTCCAGGCCTAAGTAAAATCATCCATAGGCAAGATCCAGGCAAAGCAAAGATTTCATAAATGAGACCCAACAAGCACTAATTACAAGATAAAACACTGATCTATTGAATTTCATTAAAATTAAGAACTCTGTTCATTGAAATACACCAATAACAGTGGAAAAGAAAGCCACAGATTGAGAGAAAAACATTCACAATACTTATGTCAGAAATAGAATTTGTATTCTTAATTTATAATAAACTCCTACATATCAACAAAAAAGACAGACAACCCTTTTTTTTTAAATGAGCAGAATACAGTAACAGACACTTCATGAAAGAGGGTATTCAAATGGCCAAAAGGCTTATGAATAGGTGCCTAACTTCATTAGTAATTAAGGAAATGCAATAAAAAAACACAATGAAATCCTACTATAAACCCATCAGAATGGATAAAATGTAAGAAGATGACAGTACTACATGTTGGGGAGAATGTGTGGATCATCTGGAATCCCAAATATTACTGGTACAAGTATAAATTAATACGTTTGGTAACATCTATAAAAGTTAAATTTATGCCTTCCCTATGATCTAGTCATTCCTCTCATATGTATATACCCACTAAAACAACATGTACAAGCTTGTTAACAGCAATATTTTGCCTAATAGCAACACCTGGAATAACTTAAAAGTCTCTCAGAATTAAAACAGATGAATAAAATGCAGTATAATCATATAGTGGAATTATACATAATAATAAGCAAAAAAGAACTGCTACTTGCAAGAACGTGAATGAATTGGGGCTGGCCTGGTGGCATAGTTGTTCAGTTGGCATGCTCTGCTTCTTCAGCCTGGGGATCACAAGTTTGGATCCCGGGCATGGAGACAACGCTGATCGTCAAGCCACACTGTGGCAGCATCCCTCGTAAAATAGAGGAAGATTGGCACAGATGTTAGCTCAGGAACAGTCTTACTCAAGTAAAAAGAGGAAGACTGACAGCAGATGTTAGCTCAGGGCCAGTCTTCCTTGCACACACACACAAGAACATGAATGAATTTCATAGACATAATGTTGAATAGAAGATAAAGAATATTTACTGTATGATTCCATTTATATGAAGTTGAAGAATTGCCCAAAGATGTCTATAATGATAGAGGTTAGAAGAGAGGCTTCTTCCAGAGGAGCCAGTGGGAACGCAGAATTAACTGGAAAGGAGCATGAGGAAACCTTTTGAGGTGCTGCTAATATTCAGGGCTCTGTCCCCTTCTTACTTTTTATGGAAATGTGCAGAATTTTTATTTCACCTAGTTTTCTAAGCATGCATTGAATCTCCATACAATATTCCTAAGTACCTATTCAGCCTCTGCTAAAATACCTCTAATGATAGAAAATTTTTCATACGTCCCTTTGCCTAACCCAAGCCTCTCCAAAAAAAAAAAAAGAAGCTTAATATTTATTTAACTCAAGCTTTAAAACAGAATCAGGCTTTTAACTGGTACCCGATACACAGGTATCTAACCTAATTTCCACCACCTATCTGTGGATGTAGTTTTGACCAAGGTCTTTCTAAACAAGACTGGCCAGCACTGAGTTTTAAAAAAGAGAGCCATTTTATGAATTTTAAAATAATGTGATTTTGAATTTTGCAATTTAAAGAAATTTCTAAACAATGTTACCTGGCATCTGCTCACTCTGAATAAAATCTTTTAAGCCTTATATTATATATGTATGAAATTTCTCAGAATGTTATTGCTAGAAATGTCACTGAGCTGTGAAAAAATTATCTCTAATTTGATCAATATGTGCTTACACATATGCCATTAATTGCCATTGCTCTCAGCTTTCAGTGGATGTTTTATGAGCCACGTGGGCCATGAGCTTGCTTTATTGTAGCAGAGACTAAGGAAGAAGAAATCTCGTCAGTGCAATAATACCCACAATAGAGGGGCATGGTTCAGAAGCACTTATTGTCAGAAACTCCATAATAGGATCTAGAAATGATAAAGAGGTCCATTCAAGGAAGCTGTAAAAGAGAGAATTTTGGCATGAAATCTCCTTAAGTACTAATTAAAAGCAAACCAGATATGTGAGAAAAAAAAGTTCTATTGTATAACTAAGTGGTGTAGCAGAGTGTTTTTAAGGATTGAATGAAAGAAAGAAAAGAGAAAATGCAGAGGACAGGTAACTGAGCAGGGAATTGGAGGAGTGGGGCTGTTATGCTGATAGAAGAAAGGAGGAAGGGGTATTGAAAGAGGAATCCAGCTGACTTTGATGAGAAGAGTGCAGGATTTTCTATCCTTGGGAACCTAAGGGACCATCTTGCTATGAACAGCCTAAGGCTGTTCCCATCAAAGAAACTCTAATATTTACATTTATTGAGCTTTTTTTATGTCACAGTGAATGTGTTAAAGCTGTGGGCCTCAAACTACGATTCAAACCAGCAACATCACCTAGAAACTTGTTACAAATGTAAATTTTCAGGTTCTGCTACAAACCAACTAAATCACAAATCCTGGGGTGGGTCTTTTTGGGTTTTTTTCCCCCTGCCAATTTCAAAGGAATGGTAAGGTTTTATTAATATTAGCAGCTTCCAATCAGTGAGATTATTATAAATAATAGCACTTACAGCTTCATTCAGGAATTCAAAATATCCGTTTCCTCTGGTCCTCTTTGCAGGCTCTGGAAGGGCCATTAGGAGGAGGGCAGGAGTGTAACGCCACAGAGAGCGGGAGCCATAAAACTGTGAAGGAGATGTGGAAGTGGGAAGCTGTAAAATAAATACCTCTACTTCATTCTCCCTGGGACCAACCCCATCTAAGAATGTGCAAATATCATCATTCCTTGAGAGGAACTGGGCCTTCTCAAGGCTTCTGACAAGAAAATCTATTCCCAGCTCAATTTCCAAGGCCTCACCCACCATAACAAGATTGTAGAGAGCTCCGTGGGGCTTTACCTACTGGGGATTCCATCTTTGATATCAAAGTCTTTCCTACTGGTGTTCCTCTTCCCCTACTACATTGCCAACTAAATAGCCCACTCATAGTCTCTTCAAATGTATAACTAATCTTTGCTACAAACTGAGAGAGTTTAGGTTTGTTAAACAGACTGGTTCAGTACCATTAATTGCTCATTCTCTATCGAAGAGATAGAGAATCAGATATGCTCCCATTACCTCTGATGTAATGATGACTGTAACATCTAAGCATATGTCTCAGATATGCTCTCATTACATCTGACGGCCTCTGGGACCCTCCCTGGGTACTTCCTTCCCAACCCTGCTCATTATGACTGCCTGTTCTCCGTTTCAGCGCTGGGGATGGCGCGTAAGGAGCTCTCCAGGTGATTTCGATGTAATCTAAAGGTTGAGAGACATTATACTCAGCAATACGTTTATTACCACTTGTTCTTCGCAATGATTCTATAAAAGACCTATTGTTAACACCCCCCTTTACAAATGAGGAAACTGAGGCATTAAGAGGCTCAGTACTTTATTCAAGGTCACACGGCTGGTATGCAGAGGAGCTGAAAATAGAACCCAGATTTGTCAGACTATAAACCCTGTGTTTGTAGCCACTCCTCCAGAGCCCAGTGAATGAAAATTCATTAATTTCAATGAATATTTGTAATACCCAACTTGCAAGTCTTGAAATATAATTCCAACTGCTTAAAGCATTACCTTTGAAGGAGAAAATACCCTCCTCACCATGATTGGCAAAATAAAAGGTTTAAAATACAGATGCCCAGTTGAGGGAACCCTTTAATTTTTTTTCTTAAATTCAGGCACTAGGGTTGGGTTAGATTCATTTATTCACTGAAGTACAGTGTTTCCTGCAGTAATAAATAGGACACTCTGCTATTGGCTCTCATCCCTTAGCAAATTTGTTATTTTCCATCCTTTAAGCTAAACTTCTCTGAGGATTTCATATTCACTGTATCCACTTCCTCACCTCACATAGCTGGCTGAACCTCAGAAAATCTGGCTTCTGCCATATCCTTCAATTAATTTCTGTCAAACAAATTTTGAACGTTTGAAATATCATTAGTGTTAAGAAACAGAATTCAACCGAGTAAATTTGAAGATCTAATTGGCTTTATTTAACAGTTCATGAATGAGGCAGCATCCTCTCTAGCAAGTAGAGAGATACTCCAAGGAGTTGTACAAAGTGGAAAGTTTTTATGGGCAGAAGGAGGGTGGGGCAAGAAAGTATTAGCAAAAGAAAAGAAAGGATTGTTTCAGGCAGGGACATCTTTTCCAGGGAAGGGAACAGGGATGGTGGGGGTCTTGTGCAGATTACCTCAGTAGAGCTAGTCAGAAAATTCCAGACTGGTCCATTAAGGTTGCCTTCCTGCAGAAGGTCAAAGCCACAATTAGGTCAGATATTAAATCTAGGTTTGGTATCATGGACTTTAGCACAAGTGATGCCATTTTGGGCCTATAGTTTTTCTCTTTAACATTGGATTTACGGTTTGTGAATAATTAACCAAATTTATAATTCTCTCTCTCCCCATTGTCACTAATCACCTTTCACCTAAATTATTATAATAGCCTCCTGATTATTCTTCTCTTTATTTGCCATGCTGCCCTCAAGAGCCCCAAATCTACTCACCATACTGCTTTGAAAAAGGATTTTCCTCTATCTCCGTGGCCGAGTGGTTAAGTTCATGGCCTCCAATTTGGCCACCCAGGGTTTCACTGGTTCAGATCCTGGGCATGGACCTAACACTGCTCATCAGGCCATGCTGAAGCAGCATCCCACATACCAGAACTAGAAGGACATAAACTAGGATATACAACCATGTAGTGGGGGGCTTTGGGGAGAAGAAGAAGAAAAAAAAGATTGGCAACAGATCTTAGCTCAGGGCCTATCTTTAAAAAGAGAAAAAGGATTTTCCTAAAATGCACTCAGATCATGCTACCTAAACTGCTAAAAATGCTTAAATTCTCATTGCCCCAAGGATAAAATCTGAATTCTGTGAAGCACTCTACCACCCTTTCCATGGATTGACCCCTGCACCATCTCTTTGAAGCTCCCCTTCCCGCAACACCGACCACACCCATCCATCTGTCAGTCATCCCATTGTACATCCCAATCATGCAGCACAAATTGCAGTTTATAGCTCCTGTTGTTGTCTCTTTCTGAAATGACCTTTTGACCCTTATACCCCACTCTTCCACCATTCTCCCCTCACTACTTTTTACCCAACTAACTCTAGTTTATCTTTTAGGTGATGTCACTTCTTCAGAAAATCCCTAAGGTTGGTGTTACAGGAGGAGCATCTCATTTATCATCACCCCACAATCACTATATTTCAGTACACATCAAACTGCTTTTCAGTTTCCTGTTTACGTTTCCTTATCACTCATTGGTCACTAAGCTTCTAGAAGGATGCACATTTATCTTGGTCACCATCATCTCCCCAGCCCCTAGCACAATGCCTGACAATAAGTTCTCAATAAACATTTCTTAAGTGATTAAGTGAGTAATAATGACATGCTCAAGCTTGTTAAATGCTAAAACTTGGAAATAAGGCAAAAAGATAACTAGATGTCATACTGAAGCATTGTCTAAAAGGCCTACTCAAAGATTATTTTATTTTCTATGGGAATGTGTCTTTGTTTAACTTAGTATTTACTATTGATTAGAGCTCAGATTCTGTGAAGTTTTTTTTGGTTAATTCTTTTTCTTAGTTTTTTCTTCCCCCTGAGGAAGATTAGCCCTGAGCTAGCATCACTGCCAATCCTCCTCTTATTGCTGAGGTAGATTGGCCCTGAGCTAACATCTGTGTCCAACTTTCCCTATTTTATATGTGGGACACCTGCCACAGCATGGCTTGATAAGCGGTGTGTATGTCCACACCCACAATCTAAACCAGCAAACCCTGGGCCACGAAAGCAGAGTGTGCAAACCTAACCACTGCGCCACTGGACAGCCCCCAGATTCTGTGAAGTTTCATGTGAACTAATAGATTTTTGTCCAGTATAGAGACAAATAGTTGTCTTTCTAGTAGAAAAAATATCATTGAAGGATATGATTTTATTGCCTTTTAGCATATTAACAAGTTCTGTATCTAATCTAGCAATCTTATTCTAGTATACTTTTTTTCTGTGATGATATATATTCAGTCCCTTGAATCCTCCTGTGAACCAGCTTTAATTCTCTGCTTGTTTCATCTTCAATTAGTTAAATAAAAATTTCCGTATTCTCAAGATATGTTTATAAGAGAAGAGTACATTTACTTCTGTGTGTTTTAAACTATGTAAGAAACACTGAGCCTAGCATTAGTAGTTATTTCTAGGGAGAAAACAAATTCCATCGTCAAATATATTTGGAAAAGAACTTCAGGTTCTAACCTTCTTTGAGATTATTAGCAATAACCATTCACATGCTGAAGGTTCTGAGAAGTTTGGAGATGAAGTAAACTGTTTTGTGTTGTTTAGCATTTCAAGATTGTTTTTATTAATAGTGTTTAGGAAAAACAGTTTGGAAACATTGGTTTACTTGTAACTTTGAAGGACGATATTTTAAACTATGATTTTCGTGTTTGAAGTGCTGTTAAGACAATTTCTATTTTGAATTAAGATTTATTTCCCCTAAACTTTTTATGTTAAAATAAGTCACAATTCTGGACCTCGTTGGGGAGGAAGACATATCTTCTACCCTCTGGGTCCTTCTGGTTGGGCTATGAATTAAATTGGCATGAGACAGAACAATAGGAGAAAATCAAACAAAGCTTTAAAACATGTATACATGGGAGAGACCCAGGAAAACTGAGTAACACAAAAGTGGCCTAGGTGCCAACTGAAATATCATTTTCAGCTAAAAACAAAGGAGGATGTTGGGGGTAATGGTTTGGGGCTTCAAAGGGAAGGAAGGCAGTTCACATGGAGATGAAAAAGCAAATGTTTGGTAAACAGAACTTTGATAAGGATGGGCTTAGCAAGGACCCTTATAGTCTACCAGATATTTAGAGTTATCTATGGTGATGGCCTGTCCTGGGGACAGGCCTTTTATCTTAAATTCCTTTAGGCAGTTAGAGGGAAGGTCAAAGTTTCTTTCAGAGTCTTTTGTTCTTACAAATAGTCAAGGCAAGGCGAAGAGACATATTTTGGGGTGGCCAATTCTGATCCCCCACAATCTCCAAATATGTATTTCAGAAAAGCTCTCCTATAACCACAGGAAAGATGTTCTGACTTCTCAGCAGTATAGTCACATAGGTAGAATAGTTTTAAATGGTATTTAAAATAGAAAGCACTTTATTTTCCATATAGAGTATATTAAAATAATTAAAATCGTTAAGCGAAACTAATATTCAGTTGTTTTCTAAATAAGTCAATTGAGATAGTGAAGGATCTAAAGATACCTACATAAAAGGAGCAGGTTATCTAGTTTTAAAAAGGAATCATATAAAAACGAAAACATTAGCAATCAATAAAATACTTAAAGGATGCATTACTTACATTAAGGGCATAAGTGGATTTCTGTAAGATTTGGGATTGTGAGGAATTCGGTATTGAAACAAGTTTTTGCTTTCAGATTTTGCATTTGTTTGCATTTTAAAATAGCCCTGAGAGGAGCCTAGAAGAATGAGTAAATTTGACATCTGTGTCTATCTCAACTTTGTTTATGAGGAAAAAAAACAGAAATTGCTAAAAAAAGTTCTATTATGACTTTCTTCTTGCCCATTTTACGCTTCTAAATGACTGCAGGAATGGCTATAGAAGAACTAATAAAAACATTAATTTCATCTTGTTATGAACACTAAAATTCATTAGTCTTATATTTCCTTCTCCCTCATAATTATGTCTTGTTTTTTTGTTGGCTGAACAGTTTTCCATTCTAATCAAGCTTTGTCAGGGGCTGCAGGCTGAATTGCCCTGTGAAAGACTGATTTGTTTCCACTCCCTATAATCTGTCCCCTTGAAGGCTAGAGATTGAAATCATTAAGGCAGTGCTGTTGCCCTTGATCTCTGCTCAAAGAGGATAGAGATTGATTAGTTGACAGTCGTTGACCTGGATCACTCAAAATGAAGTAGTGATGAAGCAAAATCAAGAGCAGACATCTCAGAATATTTGATAATGTCATTTATTCTGTGTGCATTTTTTTCAGCCTTATTTTCTCTTTCCTTTTTTTGGTTAGGTATTTAGTAGAGATGATGCCCCAGCCCAACCTCCATCCCTACTCCATGCTTACCTAGTTCCTACCTCCTATGGAACTTAAGAACTTGTTAATTTCCTGAATTAGTAACTTGTAAATGTTATCTAAACATTCTGAAAAGACAAGGCAGCATAAAGGACTTATTATTGCATACGTGTCACATGAAAAGGTTAGTTATTAACAAATATCCATTCAAAATTTTTGTCAAAAGTTAGCCTCAAATTGCGAGAGCTATTGTGTAAACATAACAGACATTTGATAGAGTAAATGTTCACTCTCTTCTACACCTTTAAGCTTAGGAATGGTATCAGTGCTGAAAAAAATCTAAACCAATTCGTATAAGAAAGTGAAAGTCCCTGTTAAAAGAGAGAGCCACTTTTAAATACACACTTTACCATTTCTATTTTAGTTTCTACCTGAAAAGGTAAAGAAGGCATATTTTAAAGACAAATATATTTGAAAATATTCTGAGATCATTTCATTGGACCGATTTGAGAACTGAAACTGTTGAATTGAATTAG
This sequence comes from Equus quagga, assembly GCF_021613505.1. Taxonomy (NCBI): domain Eukaryota; kingdom Metazoa; phylum Chordata; class Mammalia; order Perissodactyla; family Equidae; genus Equus; species Equus quagga. The sequence goes on from NC_060276.1 coordinate 96,261,235, forward strand.
CATATTTGGTTAATGATAAAATGGGAGTGAGAAAGGATTGATTTGGTTCAAAAGTTTAAGTGAACTTGCTAGAAGCATCCAAGTTCTTGAGGACTCTGCTGCTTTGTATTAATATGGACAATTATGAATTTGAGGGTTTTTTTTAGTTTTGAAAAAATGTTGTAGATGGTGCGCAGGTAATAATAGCTTTCTAAAAATTCACTTTGATAATGTTTCGTAGTGGCCAGTTCCTGCCTGTTCTCTGGAGGTTGGTGGCCTAATTTAGGTGCATTTAGTATTTAGAGCAAAAGAAGGCAGTCTATGAAGAGACTGACAGGCACCGTACTCCTGCCTCACCCATCTTTTTTTCTTTTTTTTACATTTCCCTTTCATTATTTTTTCTTTTTTTATTCCCAGATTCTTGAATTTAATCTAAACTTTCCCACCATTAATATTGCAGTCTAAGGAAGTGGCAGCCACCTCATTTAAGGGATAGTAGCTTCCATATTTGGGGGAAAATAGAGTTTTCTGAGAAACTGAAATAGATTTTAGGTGAGAAGTATGTGAGGGTAATTGAGTGTGTGTATGGTAAGAGAGGGGCTGGGCACAGTCCTAAATAAATTTCAGTATGATAACAGCAATAACTTAGGACCTCCATCTTCAGTGAAGTTTCTGTACCAATTTTGCAAGTGTCACAACAAAAACAAATCCTTGAAAATGGTGGTAGAAATCTTTTTAATGTTCAGACTGAGCAGACAATGCCTACATTTTTGAAGTTTCATTTGGCAGACTCAATGCAGTAAGCTTAATGGAAGACAATTCCAGTCTTCCTTGGTTTGACAGAGAAGTGTAGGCCTACTCAACTGAAATTTAGACCTTCACAGTCCTTATAGATATCATGGAAGATTGGGTGAATAAGCCACCCCCCAAGCAACAGAAGGATAGAACACAAGTTGAGATACTGTTTTAATCTCCAGTGACTGGAAACACCACAGCCATACATCACACGGTTGTGCATTCTGCCTTTCATGCTTTATCAATATTTTTCATCCTGCCTTCCCCTCCATTTTGTTTGCCATTGTAGGGGAAGAAGAATACTCCTCTACCCTCTAGGTCCTTCTGGTTGGTCTAAGAATTAAATTGAGATGAGACAGTATAACAGGAGAGAAATCAAACAAAGTTTAATAACATGTATACACGGGAGAAACCCAGGAACGCTGAGTTACTCCCCAAAATGGCTGAATCTACCACCTTAAATACCATCTTCATCTAAAGACAAAGGAGGATGTTGGGGGTAGTGGTTTTGGACTTCAAAGGGGAGGAAGGCAAGTCACATGGAGGTGGAAAAGCAAATGTCTGGTAAACAAATGTTAACCATGCCTTGTAAAGACAATGGGACAAGGAGAGCACTTTGATTAAAAGGCCCTTGTTAGGTTCTTCCCTGTGTCACACTTAGTTTGTGTTATCCTATAATTACCTTATTGTATTAGCTCCTTCCTAGGACTGGCCTTCTATCTTAAATTTTTTTAGGCAGTTAGGGAAGGTCAAAGTTTCTTTCAGTGTCTTTTGTTCTTTAAAATAATCAAGCCAAAGAGATATCTTTTGTGGTAACCAGTTCTGATCCCTCACACCATCCCACGAGTGTGAGAACTGTTCTCCCTGCAGTTATTGCCAACTCCCATTTATTTCGCAAGTTTTCCTTTCTCTAAACAACTTTCAGTGTTGTATTCTGCCGTGCTGTGATGCTGTAAGTTTGTAAAATGTGATTGTGTCACAGTTACTACTATGCCAAGGCTCTAGACACAGAAGGTTTCATTCAGTTTTGTCAGCACTGCTATTCAGCTGATAAGGAATGTAACTGGTGACACTAAGTGCCACTTTTGTTTGTGTGAACCATCAAAGAATAAAAATGTGAATAAACACACAAATGTTAATCTATATGTTTATATATATAACCTGTATGTGTATATATTCCTACCTATATAAAATTGAATTGTTCTTCTAAAGCATTCCATGCTTGGTGACAAAAATACTATATGCAAATGTAAATTTAGGTTAATACATTTATATGAGCATTTCTAATTTGTAAACTTCTATAGATCCTGAGTGATAAAGAATAGTTACCTCACATCACTTTGGGAAGAAAGTAAATTATAAATTGTGAAAATAATAAAGTAGGAATCCCTATTCAAAACCAGTCCCCATATTGCCTCATAAAAATGTCCAAAACTCTTTTTGGAATGTAATCCATAGAGAATTGCAAGTTTCGTTTTCTTTACACTTTTATTCACTGCCAAAAACTTGGGGGGTCCTAGGAATATAGGGAAAGCAGGTAATTCTGAGGGGGCAGTGTGCAGGAAAGCAGTTTTGCACTGGCTTTTTCTTTTTTTTTTTTAGATTTTTATATTAGAGTACCTTGTTTTAAAGATTTGAATTGTAATCACTCCAGGTAATTGATTTTTTAAAGTATAATGTAGTCATAAAAAAATAATATGTATTCACCTCCTTTCCAGAAAACAGTGTTTTAACAGATAAAGATCTATACTAATAAAATGTGATTTTTTAAAATTTGTCATGTACTGCCAAACCTAAAAATATGAAATTAGGTGTGGGTAAACTTTTAAAAAAATTGCCAGTGGTACAAACAAATTTTACTGCCCGTCATTTGCAGGGCTGGAGGGGTTGCCATATTTAAACGTGTGACCTGTTTTAAGTATTTGGGTCAAAGAGAAGCCAGGCACCAATGTGTAAAGTGGCACAGACGGAAGAGTGAAAGTGGAATTGACTACAACTGAAAGTGAAGGAAAGTTAAAAAGAAAAAAAAATCCCAGGTACATCAATAATATTCCATTTGGACAGTCGGTATTATTATGGAACCATTGTTTGCTCTCCCATCATCAGACCCAGGATCAGGGAGTAGTCAGCATAAGTTATTGTTTTAATAATGAAACTGAAGGAAGATGGGTTTAAATTGGTGCCCATCTATTGCCAAGTAGCTATATGACCTTGGCCAGCTACTTGACCTCTCTAAGCTTTGGTTTCCCGTCTATACAATGCAGTCCATGGGAGTATCTACCTTCTTGCTTCTGCCCATTTCATAAGGTTGTTGTGGGAATTAAATGTGTTAATCTATTTAAAGTATTTAGTAAGGGGCACATAGTAAGCACTCAAATTACATACGCTGTTACTATTACCTTGACAAACTGTTTATCTTCTCTCTCCATTTCTTCATATGTAATACCGGATTAACTTGAGTACTAAATTTTAAAAATACATGAAAAAACGTAGCACAGTATCTAACAGTTCGTAAATACCCAACATAATTAAATATCCCTTCCTCTTTTTGCTTTCCACAATTAGGCTGGATGCAATGTGAAATATAAAAGGATACCTACTATTTGCTCAGCTATCTGCTGGGCACTAGAGAAATATATCTTTTTATTATTTTATCCAATCTAAAATTTGCTGAGCACTAGCTAGGTGTCAGGAAGTGTATGCGCAAGTACAGGAAAGAGCATAGAGATTTACAATCAGGAAAAAATTTTGAGTCTCCAGTCAACCACTTAATGTTACCCTGGATGATAAGTGGGTCGGATCCAAACACTCTAACCCTCACTTTTATTATTTCTAAATGTTGATGGTACTAATAGTTGTTATAAGATTCAAAATCTGTTCTGAAGTATAGTATTTTGTGTAAACATTAGTCAAAATCACGAGTTATTTTGAGAGGCACATTTGCAGTCCTCACAATGAAGCTTTTGGACCCCTGCCTTTGCACTGAGTGATATGTCTGTAGTGGGTAAATGTTTCACCATCACAGATTTAAGTGGGCCAAAAATGCTACTTTGTTAATGTTTCTATAATTGAATTGGATTGCTACATTGGACCCTGTTTTATCTTAATTTAGTAGATTTCTTAATATGCATTTCTGAGGAAATTTTAATAAAATTCAATGACATTTCAGGTTTACCAGTTATGTTCAGGATTTCTCAAGATTCTCCTGCCTCTCTAGGATGACAATACTCCAGGGGTATTACTTAGCTTCATATCAGAGCTGGCTTCTGGGTCAGGGACATGCAGAAATGTGACATTCAGTTTGGTCCTTTGGATGGGTGACCTTTTCATGGGGCATCTGCTGAGGTGGACCAGCATCTGCATCCTTCCCTACTGGAAATGCTCATTCTGCATTGCTCGCTTTGGGATCCTTATGTCCTGCTTGCCACACCCTTGTAAGACTACCAACTTACTCCTCCTAACGTCCATGACCTTCTCAAGCCCCAGTACATGTTAGCTGCTCATCATACACACATTGAGATGTTCAGACCTCCGTGGGGCTACCTACATGCCCAGCCCCCATGCTCTGGCACTATAGCAAAACAGCTCTGATGGCCATCTCTCCTCTCAGACTTCCATTCTTTAAGGGGACATTATCATGTTTCTGCTCTCTTCAAATGAATTTGAAAAGGTATAGGGGGGTGTCAGAGGAGTTCAGTGTCCTCTCCACACAGCTTCTAGCTTTCACTTATCTGCAACTCTACTTCCCCGCCTTCATTTCGTCCTGGTAGGCAATGAGAGCTGGTGGACACTTCTTTGAACCACTCTTCTCCTACATCTGTTGTTTAGGACAGAGTCATAGTTTACTCATACTGAAAATATATTTACCTCTGGTATTGTATCAAAAGTTAGCTTTACTCGAAAGCTCTGCATTTCTGAACAACTTGAAGGCATTGGGAATCCAGTACCTATGTTACCTGCCGAGGATGGAACTTAAGGACTTGCATACAGTCTCAGGAAATATTTTGTGTGTGCGTGTGTTTATATGTGTGTATAGTTCTGATGATGGGACTGGTAGAAAGATAGAGATCTTTAATTAACTCTATGACTCCTTCACATGTAGATTGCAATCACAGGCAACTAATAAAACCATTTTGCCAGGTTTCCCATCTGTAAAAGGGAAACAAAATCTAATTCACAGTCTAGCTGTGAGGATAAAAAGCAGAATACAGCATCACACATAAAGTACATCCTCGACAACTATAAGTTCCTTTCCTCACGTTGTCTTAATAAGAAGGATCCCTGCCTCCGCACCTCCTCTGTCTTCTTTAGTATTTCACAATTATCCCTCATTTGGGACCAAACTGCCTTTTACTAACTATACTTAGTGTTTCATTTGTTTTGTATTCATGTATTGTACAACTTATAAAATATTTCACTGAAAATCTTCTTGAATCTATTTTATTCATACACAATAAGGCATATTTTCTTTTTTACAAATTAATGTGTTTTAACATAAATTTCAAGCAAGAGTGAAAAATGAATTCCTCCTAGTTTTCAGGCAGTTTTCCTTATGAGAAGTAGGTCAAGAAACATTGAACACAGAATAAATTTATCTCTGAAAACAGCTCTTCAACTCTGGATTGTTTAAGGATGGCCTAGAATCCACGCTCAGTATTCTCATGCGTCTCCAGCTTCACTTCTCTTCTGAATTAGCATTTCGGCATAAAGCATTTCCTTAGAATTGCTCTTATTTTTATCACCATTTTCTGTGCTCCGTTGTCACATGAGAAGACAATATGTAGCAGTCATTTCATAAATCAACATACAAATTATTCCCCAAAGTCAGTGTACATGTTATCTGTTCAGTTCACAGTTAACTAGAACTGTTGAGGCTTGCTTTTGTAAATTGTCGCTGCCCCCTACACGTTTTTTTTAACAATCATAAATACAAAATTAAATGGATGGCTAGAAGCAGATTGGTCTGTAGGTACACCTACGAAGATCTTCCATTCCTGTTCTCCCTTCCGTCCACCTTCTCTCTTCTCCTGTAGAAGGTTCACATTAGCCGAAAGAGAGAAACAGAGGCAGAGACAGACACACCACTGTCCGCTGTCACCAGTTGTAGGAATTGAGCCTGATCTGTATAGTCCTTTTGCTCCTCCACTCCTCTGAATTATAAGGTTATAATTCCCATAGTCCCATCTACACATTTAAAGTTGATTGGGTTTTTTGAAGTCTAAAAGAAAGACATTCTGGTGTTTGTCAAAGCTTCTTTGTTTTCTATTTATTTTCCCCATAGCTTCCATGTTTCTGGTACAGTGTGCGTGTGTGTGTGTGTGTGTGTGTGTATGAAAGAGAAGAAGAAAAAAAGGCAGATCATTCCCAGACAACTCTGACAATTACCTCCTTATTTCTTTCTGCAAGGTAACTGGAATACTGGAAATATGGAGCCCTTTAGCAGTCATTCTGAGAGGCTTGGTCGTAGTTCATGTTTGATTTGTTTGATTGCACAAACCTGCAATGATTCAGTGAAACTTTCTAGAGAATTTTAAGAAATAGATCAAATGGTGCTTACAGTTGAAGATAAATAAGGCTTTTTTTAAACCTTATTTTATTGAGGTGGGAATTTGGGAATTCTAAAGGGTCCCCACATTTGTCACCCCTGTTATTCTGACAGCCTTTGGTCCTGATCACATTTTCTCTGTTCATTTGTAATTACCCCCGCATATGCCTTAATGATTCTAATGGGAGCTGTAGGTTGTGCAGAAAAATAACAAGCTGCAAATTAAAGTAGAATCTATAAGCATGTTTATGGTTTCTAATTATTAATACAGTTGAACAATTTTTTTGACCACTGTACATTGACTTCCCAGGGTCGCATGCCTAGTAGATTCATAGATGTTCAATACAACAATTATAGAATCCTACATGCGTGTGTGCTGCGTAGTGGTGCTGTGTACTAAGGATTTTTGTCTGAGTCCTGAGTCAGAAGTCCACCCAAATTGTGTTGTTCAGAGTTAGGATTTTGCTCAATAATGTGAACTTTAGATCACTCGTAGTCTGAGTAATACGTGTACAGTAGGAGAAGAATGGAGAAAGAACCAAAACCACAAACAATAGCAAAAACAACAGCACATCAACAACTCATATAATTAGAACAAAAAGTTGAAACCATTTGGCAACCATTTAGCCATCATTTACTTTTAGGAACTCAGTAACTTTCTCCTCTGAGTTTCTTAAATGATAAATCAGTAATACTTTCAGTGTACTCATTAACTTTGTTTACTTCTTTAGCTTTTGATGACTTGCATTTTTTTTAAAGATTTTATTTTTTCCTTTTTCTCCCCAAATCCCCCCAGTACATAGTTGTATATTCTTCGTTGTGGGTCCTTCTAGTTGTGGCACGTGGGACGCCACCCCAGCGTGGCCTGATGAGCAGCACCACATCCGCGTCCAGGATTCGAACCAACGAAACACTGGGCCGCCTGCAGCAGAGCACGCGAATTTAACCACTCAGCCACGGGGCCAGCCCCTATTTTACTTTTTAATAGTAATAATTTTGCAATTGCTGCATTAACAGTTTTAATTGATTTTGACTTATTTCTAGTATTTCTATTTGACTCTTTTATAGTTTCTATCATTGTGCTGAAATTTCCTATCTGTTCATACAGGTTGTCCATCTTTTCCTTTAAAATCTAGGTGAATCTATCAATCAGAGTTTCTTTCTGTTTTTATCAATCAGAGTTATTTTAATATCCTTGTCTGATAGTTCCAATGTCTAGATTACCTCTGTCTGATATATGTTGATGGCCTTATCTCTTGATAGTAAGTATATTTTGCTTGATTTTCTGCATATCTTTTTTTGTGCGTGTGAATGTTAGACTCTGTTTATGGAAGAACAATAGAGGATGAAGTAAATATATTTAATTTTGGAAATGGGCACAGCTTTTTTTTCTGTCACACTCTTAATATGGGGCTTTGAGTCAGTGGAGTTAATATTAAGCTGGTCTTAGGTTTTATTGTTGCTATAGCAACCTGCAGAGCACCGCAGACTTCAAATTCCTCCAGTGATGGGCTGCTGCTATCCTGTGCGTAGTGTGGTGCCTGGAGTACTAAATGGATTTCTCAGTGTTCCTGTTCCATCTTCAGCTTCCAGCAGACCTTGCATACCTGCCCCTTCGCCAGTGGTAACAGACCACTTCTCTGTTTCAGTGCAGGCTCCTGGGCCCAAGAGGATATTCTCTCCCTCTCCCAGGGACAGATATTTTTTGCTTCTATCCTTCTCACCCTGAAGAGCAGATCTTTGCCTAGACCCAGGGATGGTAGTTTCCTACCTTTCTTTCACTAGCATTAAGTCTTTCCTTCCTCAGAAAGAAGGGTCTGGAAAATGGGTTTGATTGCATACCTATGCATTGTGCAGGGGGTCTTCCTTCCATCTACAGCCTACCACTAATCTTTCTTGCAAGTACCCAATAGAGGCCTGTGGAAAAGAACTCCAGAGTGAGTGCAGAGTCCTTCAGTCCATATTCTCAAGGATTCTAAAATGTCGTGCCAACCCACACCTGACTTTTAAGGACTATTCACACTTTTAGCTATTTTCTTTTACCTGCTCCTATGTAGGCTGCCTCTTCCTCTGGTGCTCTGTCAAAGAAGAAACAGTTCACGTGTCCAGTCTCTCCTTGGAGGAGATTGTCACATTTAGTAATTCAGTTCACCTTGTGGCCACAGTTTTCTGACTGGCTCAAAAAAGTATGCTTTTTTAGAGTATCCAGCTTTTTCTTCTTGGGTAGAACAACATTCTTATACAGCATTATACATCTTAAGCAGAGGTGTAACTTGATTATGTTGTAAATCCCAGAAGTATTTTACTCTCTTGGGAATATCTATATTCAACATATTAGTGACTATAGCCACCCTTATTTTAAATGGAAACACTGAATGTACTTATTTCTATTTGAGAAAGGCTGGTTTGGAAAAGTGATACTTCAACAATTGAATTTAAATCAACATTTATTGAGGACCTCTTATCTGTGAGTCACCTACTGGGTAATGTGGGCATGAAAAGTTGAAAAAACACTGTCCCTTGACTTTCAAAACTTTTTAATATGACAGAAGATATGTGGGAACATATACTCATATACTTTTTATTTATGTCTGTATCTATTCCTCCTTTTCTTGGTGACAAATAAATGTTTAGTGAACTAATAAATAATTAGAAACTAATAGTGAACTGTTTAGTAATTCAGGTCATAAAAGATGATTCAAAAGCATTTGGGATATTTAGAATCCATTTGTGAAACCTAATTTGTGATGTCAAAACTAAGATTTGACATATTTTCCAAAGTTGTATTCAAAGGTGTGGAACCTTGTCTCCTGGCCTTTTGAAGTGTGTGTGTGTGTGTGTGTGTGCACGCGTGTCCATGTGCGTGTGTGTGTTGGAGGGGATGGTGGTTGGGACAAAAGGATGAGGAGGGGAGTGTAGTATTGACTGATAGCTCGCTCGCAAAAGTAGAGTCACCAGGGAATTCTAACTGAATTTCAATTTGGAGCTGAAACATGGAGGAAGGGCCCCACAATTTCAAATTATCTTGAACTGGTTAGATTACTCACACTTTTGTGAAGAATAGTGGTCATTTTAAAAAGTTTGAACCAAAATACCTCTAACAACACCAAAGAAAAAATATGGATCCCCTACGGGCTGGGAATGTAGCTCAAAATAGCCTTAGGAAGGCTGAAATGTTTTCTTAGATTAGTTATTTACCATAAAATTGGGGGAAAATGTTCATTCTTCACATTTAAAAAAAATTTTTCCTATTCAAACTCACATATCCACAGTCACATAATTCATATTCCATCAAATCCCTTCAAGAATGCTCATACAAAAGTTTGAACACTTCAAGGGCAGGTAGTCTGATGAAACGTCTGTCCTACATCTGAGTAGGAAGCCAAGATAACAACAATGGGCCATGGGCAGTGAAATGTCCACCTATGCCAGGGTCCAGACCAAACCAACAAAGATAAGCACAGAGAAACAAAAATGTTAGATAGGAGAAAATAAAAGTAGGCATCCATTTGTTTTCTTTCTTGTTGAGTTTCTAATAGAGTTATTTCCATCTATCTTAGTTGCAGGGGAACTTTTAACATTCTCTGCACTGACATGAACTTATTTCTTAATCCTTTTCATCTCCTCATAATGATGCATATGAGGTTGTTGGAGGCTTGCGCTAATGCAAAGTGATGAGCTATAACCTAAAATTAACCAAGAAAATAAAAACAGTTAAAATTTCATGCATACATTTATATTTGTCGTCTGGGAAAAACCACTGGACTGCTGAAATATGAAATTTCAAACACCCTCCTTATTATGTTAGAATGTAAAATCAAATGGAGGATTTGTAGTTGTTTAACAATAGATACATTAAATAAAATAAGATATATTCATAGTTTGAAATTTAACTGTCCTTGGCATTTTGCATTTAAAATTTTGTTGTCTATCACAGTCAAAGGGAGACCTTCTTTAAATACATATCTCTTGATAGTGCCATTTTGTCAGGCATGTCATTTTTCAATTTTAGTGACATTATTAATGTGTTTATTTTATTGATGACACTAAATCAAAATGGTTTCTGCAATTAGTGACTTCTATAAAACAAGCTCATTAAAAGGAAATCATACTTCTGGTTGTGGTATACCAATCTCCTTTTCTATTTTGGGATACCTATGCTCCCTCTCATGATTTATTTTCATATATACCCTTCCAAATGTAATACTAATTTTATTCTTTACCCCAGCTCCCATTACAGGCACAATCAGTATTATTTAAATTTAAGCACAAAATTCCTCAAGGCTTACAAATTTTTCATTGCTAATGACTTTTTTTCTCATTAAGTCTGAGTGTAATGAAACTAAACAGAAAGTTCTGGTTGGATTCCTTGGTCAACCTTATCTGTGTTTGTGAATTCCTCTAATTGGCATGAATTGAAAGTTCTTATTATCACTGATGGTAACCCAGAGACAATTCCAATTTGGGTTTAAATGGCTCTATGCAGACAAGGATATCTAAACAAACCAAAACAGCCTCATGTGTTTATGGCAGATAAATACCAATTCAGTGCTAGAAATGACATGAGCTTTTTTTTCCTATGTAGTTTTAGGTTGAGATCTTTTTCTCTTGAGTTTGCAGGTAGAGTACCACAACCTTACCAGAGGAAGGAGACCATCTTCCCATCTGAATGTGAGATGGAAAAATTATATGAAACAAAACGAATTTCACTGTTCAGCAGCAAACTCTATTTATTACTTGGGTATTATATTAATTAAGACACTTGATTACAAGTAATATATACCAAATTTGAACTAACTTTATCAAGTGTGGCATCGATTCTATAGGAGAAGTTTATTCTAAGGATTAAAAGGTTTCTCAAGGAAGGCAAGGAGAGACTGAAGTTGTGCCTCAAGAAAATGCTAGAAGCAGGCAATCAGAAGCTTTCAGGATTCTATGTCACATCTCTATCTCTCTGTACCATCTCTTTTATTGCAGACTGGCTTCCCCTGTTCTTCACATGACAGAACATGATTGCCAACATTGCCTTATATCTCACAGTTGAAGCATCCAGGGAGTGCCTGACTCAACTCCAAGTCCTAAGTGCAAATTCTTGGGATATCTGTCAACATATATTTACATATATTCGTGTATCGATAGGTAGATATAGACGTATGTCTATGAATTAAATTCATATTTAAAATATTCAATATAGGCTATAATGTAGCATTGTAGACCCTCTCATCCACTACTGAAAGGAATGTGATTTTATACAGTACTTTGGAGAAATAATTTGAAAATATGTATCAGGAATTATAGAAATGATTATTCACCTAGATTGATTAACCTAATTTTTGAGAATCTTTGCTAAGGTAATAACTCTAAATTTGGATGGAGGATTTGTCCAAATGGATATTAATTACAATGTTATTTTAATAAAAAGATTTGTGAAAGCGTTTTTCAAGGTTTCCAAAAAAGGCAGAATGGTAATTTTCATGAGGCCATATGACACATTTAGCTGTTTAAATTGTGTTTCAACAACATTGGAAAACCCTAGTTATAATTTTAAATGAGGAAAGCAGAATATCCTGTTTATTGCATAGACTGTGATGATAGTTCACAGATATATACTTATCTCCAAACTCATAAAGTTGTATACGTTAGATATGTATAGCTTTTTGTATGTCACTCATACCTCCATACCTCAATAAAGTGGTTTTAAAAAAATGTATTCATGGCAGATGAAAAGGACAGAAAGGGAAAAGAAATAATGTTCTCATAAACACTGAATTGTAGAGAATGTCTCAGTTCTGTATTTAACCACTTGTCTTCAATTATGTTAGAACTTATTGTCATTTATGAATGCAGTATGGTGTTTAATGAATGTTGAATGATATTTAGTTTTAATGTCCTGTAATCTGGAACTTTCCTCAGATGGCATGAGTGAGCTTAATTGTGTGAATCTAAAGTGAAAATAAATTTCTCAGTAAATTAAAAAAACCAGGATATATAATTATTTGTGCAGTGCAGTTACAATTACTCAAGGAAAAATGCAAAGGAAACATATCAAAACTTCAATCATAGAGCTTCTAATATCCTTTTTTTCTCTTGTTTCTAAAATTTGGATAATGAACATAAATTTAGTTTATAAATTAATTTACCTTGGTATTGTATTAAACATCAGAATCAATAATGCTTGCCCCTTCCATTCTCTCTTTATTCAACTTTATCCTAAAATATCATATTTATTCTAATCTTTTCTTTTTTTACTTTGACTCTTCAGTTGAGTTATTTAGAAATGAATGCACTTCGCTCAGACCACTATTAATCTTTGAAAACATTTCATGAAATTTTCTTTCCTAATCTATGAATACTTGTCCAAATTTAGTGTTTAACATACACCTTTTCTCTTTTCTTATTACTTCACCATCAGTACTGTTCTTCTTTGAGTCATTAGCAGTTCTTCCTACTGATCTCTGCGGAGAGTTTGTTATTTTCAGACAGTTTGGTACTGTGCTTTGAAAGTACTGGTTTCCAAGCTGTGAATTCACTGTATCTGTACAGGAAGGAGTGATTTGTTTCTTGTATGTCGTGGTACCCTTTTATATGCTGTGAGAATGATCGTTCAAAGGACTCCTTCATTCACATGGACTGCTTTAACCAAAGAAAAGTGTGCATTAAAGATGTACAGCAAATTAAGGCATAAATGTCTGAGACAGTCTGAGACACACTAATCTTGCTGAGTCTCAATTACTGTACCACATTGTGTCAATACTTAGCATCATGAGATATCACAAAAGAAGCTGTGCTCTTCTCTGAAAGAACTTTGCAACAAAATGAGTTGTAAGAAAACTGCCTCTATGTATACTTAGGCATAAGAAATTAAATGAGAGCCAAAACCAGAAGATTGAAGAGTAGCATCTAAGGGAATATGAAGAAAGCCCACTATTTCTTAGACTGGTTAAAGAGTGTAGCTGAGCCCTGTATAACTACGCTTCCTTTCAACCTTGTTACGATGTGGAGATCCATAAAAAGAATGATATACTAGGGACAAGAGAAAGAGGACAGGACATTTCTTAAATAAGAATTGAAAAAACCACAGTTGAGGAACAATAACACAGGTTGTCCTATTGCTGTCAATGCCTGTGTTTTTGAAAAAAGTAAAACATGGATCATTAATAGGCATAGGAGCCAGGAGACTGTCTTTATGTTTTATCCAAAATTTTTCAAACCATGGAGCCCTTTGGGAATCTACTTAAGACTCTCAGACTGCAGACTCTCTTTTGTATACACTCATAAAATTTTGCTCACAGGTTTAAGAATTCACCCCATAGTCATATTAAAAGCCCTTGGATCTCAAAATAAGAAGAACAATGTTGATTACTTACTTTGGGCCAGACATTTTCTATGCTCTTTAAAGGTAACGGCTCATTTAACCCTCACAACAATACTATGAGATACCTATTATTTTTATAGTTACTTTACAGATGAGGAAACTAAAGAGAGAAGTTATGTGACTAACTCAAGGAAACCCAGCTAGCAAGTAGCAGGGATGGACTTCGAATCCAGGCTATATGGCTCCAGCACATGTGTGCTGAATCAAGATGCTATGCAGCCTCCGGAGAAAAATGCTAGCTTGAAGAATCAGATGGTAGAATTTTTGATCTGGAGAAACACATAGAGATTATCTTTTCTAAACTCCTATTTTTTTTAAGTTGAGGAAATTGAGTTCCAGATACTTAAATGACTTACTGGGGAAGTCCACAGAGGTAGTTAGTGTTAGAGCTAGGGTTCAAGTGGGAACATCCACCCAAGACTCACAGCAATGCTGCATCAGCATTATTGTTATTATTTACATGCAAGGAAACTGAGGCGCACTCCTAATAAGCAGCAAAGCTATCATTTAAACTGATTCAGAGCTAAAATCACCATATTACCATAACCCAGGAAAGTCATTCCTTTATAATCTGTTTGGTAAATAACTAGCATAATAAAAGTAATCATAAAATTGGGAAATTCTAATGTCAACGATTTACAAACTTTGGAAATTTTGGAAGTTCTACTTTACAATCATTTAATGTTCTCTAATCAGAAAGCAATGTTTGCAGTGTGCTGCAATTCATGCCAATCTCAGCATGAGAATAGAAAATCACACACAAACAACACAGATACAAAACTGTTCAAAGTTCATACGTTAATCATAGGCAAAAGCCATTTGCCAGTTTGACTTACGTCTTTTGGAATAACTAGAATTTAGTATTTGTAAATGCAAGATGAAGAAAACTGTGTTTGAGGAAAGCTCTTTTTTCACTCAGCAAATTCCTTTAAAATTCCTTTAAAACCTCAAGCTCATCTACGGTTTGTTAAATGTTATGTTGTTTATAAGAATCCAGCTTTCCACTGCAGTTTCTAAATCTTTTATAATTCTAAGTTATATTTTTCTCTATAAGTTCAGCTCAATTGTACTAAGTGCGAACGACGTTAGTTTGGGAACTTTTTACAATTACTTAATGTGCTAACCAAAATCCATATCTACCTAAATTATTAGTCAAGATGTAAATTGAGCTTATCCATTGCCCTTAGGTGCTGAGGGACATGTTAGTGTACTCCTGTCATAGATCTTAGGAAAGAAAGAAATACATTTTTTTATCCAGTGGCGTACTAAACTTGGAAAAAAAGATCTTTCATTAGGAATCATGGAAGAAGCTGTCAGTAACCACTTGTCATCAGTATTAGCAACCTTGAGCTGAATAAAAATTGATTGTGGGACTCTACACTTTCTGTGCTCTCCACTTGGATCATCTATTAGCATTGGCACCTGATTAACTCTCAAAACCGTCTCCTTCTTTGATTAGCTCCAACGACTTCTTTTGTGTTATCAGTAATAATTTTCTGAAATGTGTCCTAAAAGACAGAATCTAATGCTCTTTTACTGACTGCAAAATTTCCCCTGTTTATGCTGGAAAATGCTTGGCCTTTACTCTATTTATACTTTTTGACTTGATCTTTCACAAACACTGGCTTAAGACTTCCATATTTGTTGAAGAGGGAATGAATGATTACTCTTAAACTTCATTTCTAAGTGCTTTCTGTATTTGGTGCAAGGTATAAATGAGCATTCTCAGTGTTGGCTACTGCTGTTAAAATAACCCACTGAATTTCCCTAGAACATACTCTCCTCTCGAAGCATTTTCTAGACTGATTTCAGTCTATGCTAATATTTGGTCATGTATAAGAAAAACATTCTTGTTTTAATGTTTAAATTGTGATTGATACAGTAAAGAGAAAGATCAAGATAGAAAAGATAATATATTCTAAATAGAAGACATTTTAGAGAGTTTTTAATATTTGATTTAGAACCCATACTTCAGTTTATATTAAATTTGAATTTTAAACAATTGAATACAAATCTATTTTAATTGAAGAAGCTATTTACAATCCGCTGTTAGTATATTTTATTCTATAGGACAAATTTACTATTTACCTGCTATATTAGTCAGTGGTATTCTAGGATAATACTCTTTAGAAAAAAAACAGATCTCTGTGACTTACAAGAACAAACATTTATTTTTCATTCCCGTGTCTGTTTCAATCTTTGTATTGGGTTCAGGTCAGCTCTAAGAATGTCTCTCTCCTTTGGGGAACATAGTCTTCTTGAGGCATGATCTTCTACTGGCAAATGGTGGAAGAGCCAAGAGGAGTGAAAACACATCATAATTCCTAAGTCCCTAGCTCAGAACTGACACATTGTCTTGTCTGCCCGTGTTCCATTTGTCAAGGCAAGTCACATGATGAAGCCCACATCAGTGAGGTGGGAGATATAATCCATCTAGGGGGATCCATGCAAGCAGGGAGAGGAAAGAGGAAATCATGTGCAAACAATGCAATCTACTAACCTACCCACAGACTTTTAATGCAGTTAAATATATAGTTAGGAATAACAATAATTATCTATATTGACTCTTATTTTGTATTAAGTCCTTGCTTAAGAGTACACTTGATGCTTTACAGGGTATCTCATCAAAACAAAACTAGGAATTTGTTACTATGATTGTTTCCATTTTACAGACTAGGAAACAGGGCCTTGGTGTTGCTTAAGAGACGTCTAAGGCTGGCTAGTACACGATGAAGTCAAGTAACGTAGGTCTAGGACCCCTATGGGTTAGTGTGAATTACTCAAAAAGCTGACAAAAAAAGTACTGGTGCAGGTAGTTAATTTGCAATGTGACCCCTGGTAGCATAAGGGAGGGATAGGGAAGGTGAGTCACGGAAGAGAGTAGACAATAGCAGTGCTGCTGAGGGACGTTCTAAGTTCAACATTGTATGTAACCCTTACAGAACATGCCCAACAATTGGTCTACTGGGCTTTTATTTTTAAGTAGCAGGCTAAATCAGGCCCTTCATGCTCAAGAAACTGAGGAATTTTCTTTCTTTTGGTGAGGAAGATTGGCCCTGAACTAACATCAGTTGCCAATCTTCCTCTTTTTGCTTGAGGGAGATTGTCCCTGAGCTAAGCTGTATTTCAATCTTCCTGTATTTTGTATGTGGGATGCCGCCACAGCATGGCTTGATGAGCAGTGTGTAGGTCCACGTCCAGTGCCACTGGGCTTTTTAATATATAGATTTCTGTCCTTTATTTACTGAGGATTGCAACTGAGGGAATGAAATCACTGTCACTTCTAAGCTGCTCTGCAGATGGGCTTACCAAACCCTCCTAGAACTGGAGAAAGCCCTAATGCAAAGAAGCAGAGAAATGTGGATGCTTGAGGTGAGAAATCTTTAGCATCTACAGAATCTGTTCCTGATTACAGGTAAACTCAGGGTTGGGCCAAGGAAATAAAGCATGAGGCATTGACTATATCTACGATAGTGTTTTCTTGACCTTTACTCTATAGTACAAGTTTAGCAAATATATCTTGTGATTTAAGTATCCCTTTATAATACACCCAAGAAAGGACTCTATGTTTGAGTCTTTGTCTCTCTTTATAAAGCATCTGTGACACAGACATTTGGAAATGGCTGTTGTGCACATTTGACTGATTGCTTTCCTTTATATTTGAAAAGAACTATTTTACAACCCTTTAAAACAGGTAAATATATACCACAAAATAATATATTTTTTATTTTTAGTATAGAAATTGAGTATTTTAAAAGTAAAAAAGACTAAACCGGGGTATGGAAATAGGTATCCACGTATTTGATTTCACCTCCAAATTCCATCAAAGACCTTGATCTTATTTTGATTTATTCTGCCTTAATTAGCCTATGATTATTATTTTTAACAAAAATAAATGATCTTTTTCATGACACACTACCAAAGTATATTTCAAGTCTGCATACTAATTAATAGCAACTTATTTTTATCCATAACAAATCTACACCCACATATTCATGTTCAAACAAGATGAGGTATTTGAAATCACTCTGTAAATTATAATGCACCACAGAAATATTCATTATTCCCATTATTGCAAAACACAGATTTCATTCTTCTGGGCATGAGGAGGTATAATTTATACTAATACTATTTCATATTTTTTCTTTACCTTTCAAATCAAGAAGAGTCTAATTGTGTATTTATGAATACTATAAAAATCTTACTAATTGTTAATATGACTGCTACATAGAAATTATGTCTGTTTTACAGGATAATGCAATTTATGCAGATGCCCCACAGGAAGTAGTACTACATCCAGGAATAAAGGTTTATAGGTTTTCTCTCTTTATTTTTTCTTTGTTTTGTAGTATTAGTATGTATCATAAGTCTGTCACATTTAGTCTTCACAATTCTGTACCACAGTTTTTATTCCCATGATACAGAAGGACACAATAAGACACGGAGAGGTTAAGTAACTTGACTAAGGTCATATGGCTGTTAAGAAGTGGAACTGGGGGGCCGGCCCGGTGGCACAGCAGTTAAGTTCACATGTTCCACTTCTCAGTGGCCTGGGGTTCGTGGGTTCGGATCCCTGGTGCAGACATGGCACTGCTTGGCAAAAGCTATGCTGTGGCAGGCGTCCCAACATATAAAGTAGAGGAAGATGGGCACGGATGTTAGCTCAGGGCCAGATTCCCTCAGCAAAAAGAGGAGGATTGGAAGTAGTTAGCTCAAGGCTAATCTTCCTCAAAAAAGAAAAAAAAAAAAGAAGTAGAACTGGGATTTAAACCCAGGATATTTGATGCTGGAGTGAACGTGTTTAACTACTGACCTATATTGCATCTGATACGTATTCTTGGTATTAGAATGGAATTTAAACAGAACAAGAATGACTTATTTGCACCATCTACCCCATGGCACTCTGTTTTCCAGCTCATGCCCCTCAGTACCTTTTTGTACACTCTTGGAGTTTTGATTTCTCTTCCATTTTAATATGATACTTTTACCTCATTGTTATCATATCCTATTTCGTGGTTACTTCTATAATCATAAATAAAAATATTTCTATACTACTTGCATTGTGTTTTCAATATATATGGTATCGCTTATTTTTGTGAATATGTAATTAGGTGATTGTGTAAGGGCCTGGCCATAAGTCCAATTTGCTAATATAGCATAAATTCTTTGATTAAGTGGCAGGGAATGGGAGGGAACTTTTATCCAATATGAGCTGACACAGCTGTTCAAATTATTTTCTGGGTCCAACAACTCCCTACAATAAAAAGCAATTGACCTACATGAGAAAGAAGCAACATTTGCAGGGGGGGTAAGGGGTCAGACAGGTCATCCAGAGCATTTTACATTGTCTTAGGGGCCACAACAGTCATGAAAGATGAAGTAAAGGGCAATTTCATCATAGTCCAGAATGTAATTCACCCAGAAAAATCAAGATTTTTTGCAAGAAATATTCTCTATATCTGTTTTTAATTCCATATAGTGATGAAAATAAATACTTCAGTCCCAAGGCCTAATTTTGAGAGAAGATATTGAAAAGTGGTTTCATACCTAGTGGATGCTCAATGGATATTTTTGGAAATGAGTTGATGACTAAGAAGGTTTATAATTAACAAAGAAGTTTGAGCAGTATGGTGAAGTGGAGGAAAAAAAACTTTGGCCCGGGACTCAGTAAAACTGGGATTTAATTATGGTGTCGATTAACCATTTGATTTATTCAACCAACTCTTATTAAGTATGTATTTCTGGTTGAATAGACCATATTGGGTACCAGGAGTTACAAAGACATAATAGTTCCTCGAGTCTAAGTGCAGTCACATATAGGGGGTGATGGGTAGTATGTGGGCTACGTTATAGAAGCGAGTCAAGTATTTGTGTGCATGTGTACACACACATCCCCATATAATAATGTCATAATTTTAACAGTGCTAAAGTGTGTGTATAGATCAGAAGAATTGACTGATGAGTTCTGCCAAGGAGATAAGGGTAATTGTGAAAATCCTCACATTTGAACCTGACCTTAAGAGTGAGAGTTCTCAAATTACATTTCAGGGACTGCATGAACAAAGGACTAAAGTAAGAAAGTGCCTAGCTTATTCATGGAGACCTTTGGCTTGTGTGGCTAGGGTAAACCTGGTAGGTATGTGTGTAGAGGAGTAAAGGGTATGTGTGAGTGCCAAGAGGCATGATGGATATTAAGTTTAGGAAAATATTTGGAGTTCAATTATGAAGTCCCTTATATGCCATGCTAAATAATCTGGCCTTTAACCTCAGGGCAAGCATTTTTCAAACTTGCATAATGACTCAAGAATTACTTATTTGGTTACTAGATGGATGATATTGCCGTTAATTGACAGAAGGAGTAGGATACGTGAATTTATTTGGGAAGATAAATGATATCGTTAAGGTACCTGCCAGACATCTGAGTAGAGGTATGAACTAGAGTCAGCTATGTCAGTGTGAAGCTTAGGACATTAATCAAGATGAAAAATATCGATTTAGGTATAATCAGTATCAATATATGTACCGGTTGGGGGTGAGGGAGGGAGTTTGCTTAGGAAGGATAAACATAGTAGACCTAGAAAAGAAGAGAGGAAGGATAGATAGGACCCTGGGAGATTGCCAGTGTTTCCAGGGTGAATGGCAAATAAATCAGTGAAACAGATTAGGAGACAGCCTTTGTGTTGGAAGGAGAACCAGGAGACAGCGATATTTCAGAAGATCAGAGAGCTTCTTCGCTCTTTCTGGTAATATCATTCACTATAGGGGCTTTAGTTACTCTATGCCAGTTAGCATGTACCTCCCAAATCTTTACTGTCAACTCAGATTTATCTCTTGTACTTCAGGCTCCTATATCTAACTTCCCACTACACGTATCCTTCTTCTTGTCTCACAAAATCTCAAACTCGGTATTTCCCAATTCTTCCCATACGCTTGTTATATATACAAACCCAGGCACTCTTCTTCCTGGGATCTTTAGACTCCAATTTGAGTAGTATCATTGGCTGTACTTCTCCCGAATCCTCTACTGCCACATGTAATTAATAACTAGCTTTTATCAGTAATACCCATTAAATACATCTCTCCTGCATTTCTCTCTCTCAAGTCCCACTACAATTCACCAATATAGGCCATCATCACTTTTCACATGGACTATAGTTATAAACAGCTAATTGGTCCTCTTGTTTTCAATCTTACCTCTCTCAATATATTCTCCATACTGTGAAATCCAGTTCTAAAATACAAACCTATATTGCCATTTTTCTATTTAAAATTCTGCTTTGGTTTTTAACTGCCTTCTGGCTAAAGTTTAAGGCTCTTCATAATTCGGCTAATGATCATTTCTCATTTTTCTAGGGTCATCTCTGCCACTTTTGTCCTCCTCCTTCTCTAGTTTCTTGAAAGGACCAAGCTCTTTCTCTCACATCCTGATAGTTGCACCTGTTCTTTTTATTGTCTGGCATTCTTTTCCACCTTGTCTGCTTCTATACTCTTAATTAACTTTCACAACTAAGCTGAGATGTCACTTCATCAAAGAAGCACTGGATTTTTCAAGTTAGTTCCCTTCCTATATGCTTATAACAAAACCCTGTGTTTTCTGTATCTACCATCTGTTCTTTTTTGTGTGTCTGTTTCTCTCACTATACTATAAGGACAAAAGAACAGGAACTTTATCTTTTACACAGTTGTATTTCTACCTCCTAGTAGGTGTCAGTATGTATTTGTCGTTTGACTTAACAGCCTTACAGAGGAAAGGTTATATATTAGTTTCCTATTGATGCTTTAGAAATTGCCGCAAATTTAGTGGCTTAAAACAACACAAATTTATTATCTAACAGTTCTTCATGTCAGAAGTCTGAAATTGACCTCACTGGGATAAAATTAAGGGCCAGCAGAGCTGTGTGCCTTCCAGAGGCTTCAGGGGAGAATCTATTTCTTTGTCTTTTCCATTTTCTAGAGGCTGCCCAACTTCTTTGGCTCATGGCCCTCTTCCTCCATCTTCAAAACCAGCAGCACTGGGCCAAGTCCTTCTCATGCTGCTGTCTCTCTGGTTCTCCTTCTTATGCTGCCCTCTTCTGTTTTTAAGGACCTTCACGATTACATAGGGTCCATTCAGATAACCCAGGATAATCTCCCTATCAAAAATTAGCCAATTAGCAAATCTAATTCCATATGCAACCTTAGTTCTTTTTGCCATAACAAAGAGTTTTAAAACAATTTAAATTTAAATTATTTTAAAGCAAATAAGTTTTAACAACACTTATTCACAGATTCTGGGAATTAGGACATGGACACCTTTGGAGGACCATTATTTTGTCTACCACAGGTTAATAGAATTAATTTCTGCAGAGAAGAAAAATGAAAAGAGGTCTGAAAAGTAAATTTGGTCTTCATTAACTTAGAAACCTTTATTGAGCACTACTATGTAACACAATCTATACCAATTGCTGGGACTATGGTTATAATCCAGACAGTCACTGTCTTGGAAACTAGAAGGGATTTAGGTGATCACGTTAAGAATAACTTTTGGGATGTGAAGACAATGTGGCTGCAACATCTGTCACCCCATTGATTGCCAGGGTTGATTTGGCTGATCTGGCTGGCTAGGCTGGTGTCCCCTTCCTCTCTCACTGCTCCCTGTGCGTCCCTCCTGAAGCTGCGCACTCGGTCAAAGAAGAAAACCTTCCCCCGTTGAGGAGGACCATTCTTCAGTCAAAGGTATACGAGTAGCTGCTCTCCCTACTGGAACCTCCAAACAAACTCTCAAGAATAACTTTTGTAGGATGATGAGCAGTGAAAACTGCATTACAGTGATTGTAGACTGAGTGGGAAATAAGGAAACCTCTTTGACACTATTTTTCTCTTCTTTGTCCATTAATTTAATTATTTTAGACCTCTTCATTATAAAATGACCATGGATGTCACCTTTGGCCCTAGCATTCTATAATCCTATGATCAAAAGCTATTACTCAAATTTAATGGAAAGCATTTTTTGTGCCATTTTCCATTCTACTCTCCACTTTCATTACCATTTTGTAGCATTAATACCATGGTAAATCCATTTTCTAAATATGTCCTGAGTTTGGGGCCTTCCTTCATGATGTTCCACAGTATCACGTAACCTTATCTAATGTTTACCATTAATCTTCTATATTTCTCATTTCCTTTTTTCTCACTTTTGGTGGAAGTGGAGAATAGACTGACCTTAATAGCTTTTCCATATTACTTAATAGTCCTCTCTTTAAGTGAAGTAAACTCATTTTGTATTTCTCCACTATGTGTATTTCTAAGCTGTTATCAACTTTAATATTCTCTTCTACTCCTAAAATTATATCTTCTAGTTCACTTAAGTGATGAAGATTTTTAATTAACATATTAAGTAGCACCCAAGGAAGTAGCATTTTTAAAAATGTTTTCTGGCACAGATTTTGATTAACTGCCCTGTGTAATGAGGATAATTCTTGATGTTCACGTAACTGATTTTCTTTTCAGTTCTTAAATGATTTCACTCATGTCTTATCTGATAGCATATAAAGGGTCATGTCATGGAGACTCCATGATCTCATTCCCAAATCCCTTGGTAATTGTATCCCATGCTACCCCTTTCTTCACATTTTAGAGTGCAATAAAATTGAATTGTATATAACGAAAACCATGCCTTTTTTATTTCTTATCTCCCTACCTTTGCCCTTGCTATCGCCTCAGAAAGATTCATCTATCCCTTTGTACGTCTTTTCTTTTCTTATTTTGCTCATCCTTCTAGACTTAACCTAGCCATCACCCTCCAGAAAATGTTTTCCCCTAACATCCATGTGGCTACATATTCCTTTCTCCGTGCTCCTGTAATCTCCTTTGAATACGTATATCCTTGCTTATATAAAATGCTTAATGTTGATCTATGATAAGTCTATTTTCTACTAGGCTGTGAACTTTGGTAAAGACTGAGTCTTATCTTCTCAGTAGCTAGCGCAGTGACCAGCACATACTAAGCATTCTATAAATAATTGTTCTATAAACTATTGCATAAATAAATGATTTCATTACATCTTAACAGCTCCATGAGTTAAAAGGCAATTAATATCCTCATTTCACAGATAAAGACATTGAGGCCTGGCAATTTTAAGGCCACTGTTCTAATATGTTCTGCACTAGAACCCAGAGCCACTTCCCCTGATTTAATCTTTTCTCAGTTTGTCCAACATCACATTTGTTCAGTAACTCACTCTTGTGAATCATGAATATCGCAATTTAATTATCCCACATTTATAGGGGCCTGGGGGTCTCAGAAATATAAAAATTAATAACAGTACAAAAGGTCATTGAACTAATCTTACGAAATATGAAGGGCCAGATGTATTGAATAAAAAATGACTTTATTACAAAGGGTTAATTGATCCTGACATGAAATACAATTTTTATGTCATAGTAGAAAGCTAATTTTATAGGAGTTTTCCCCATAGAGAGAATAAAATAAAATGTTGGTCACTTTTTGCAATTTATGAAGTAGCAGTTCTTCACTCCTTGATATCTCCAGGGAACAGTTTTTAAGTACATTTTTCTAAGACAGATTTTCTTCCTTGCCTCTCACATTAATATACCCAGGCATAGTTTTATTAGTGAAAGAAAATCAGTTATAAACAAGCCATAGAGAAAATGAAATAGAATATGTGCTGCTTGAAATGATTAAACAGGAGTATATAATCACTTCCTAGTAAAACAGATTTCACTTTATTCTTTTCTCATTCTCTTTGTTGCTGATTTAACATTAATATCTCTTACTATAGACTGTGTGTCTATGATGATATATATTTTATTAACATATTGAAATGGTCTCTATAAGCTCTATAACGGTTTATGTATGTTTATATATATCAACTTTAGACCAACTATGGATATATAACTGATCAAGCTTAAAATGATCGACTTTTAAGTAGTATGAGAGAAGCAATGAAAATGGATAGATTAAAATATATAAAAGTATAAAATTTTAGCATAATAAAAATGAAATGAAAATTTAAAGGAATATGGCCACTTGGGAACATATATTCATTCATTAACTAAGAGTAAGTAGCTTAATTTACAATAGTGATTCTTAACTTGGATTTCATGGCAATAGGAATTTTCTGCAAGAGATCAGTGAACTCCATGAAACTGTGTGTAAATATGTCTGTATAGGCATTTCTTCTGTAGAGAAGGATCATTATTTTTACCAGATAATCAAATAGAGTCTACGACTTGAAATGTTTAAGAAATACTGATTTGTTATCTAATTCCAATTAATTTTAAAATATCAAGTGCTCAATAGATACATGAGCAGAAGATATAAACAAGTATTTCGACAAAAGTAGAAACATGCAGAATAAGTGTATGAAACATGTTCTACTTCATTAGTAATCAAACAGATTCAAATGAAAACAAGCATCAACTATCTCCTTATATAAAATAAAGCAGCATTTGCTTTAAAAACAAAAGCAACAAAATACCTATCAAGAGCATAATCTCATTTTTTCTGGTACCACTAAAAATTGGTATGACCACTGCAAAAGCAGTATGACAATATTTAGCAAAAACCATAAAAGTTTCCATAATCTTGACCCAATAATTTATCCTAAGACAATTATACACCAGATGCTGAAAGAAAATGCATGAAGATGTTCATAAAGGTGGAATCTCTTAACAGCAAATGAAAGGAAAGGGCAGCCCATGTGATATTTATGATAAAATAAGTGAAAAAAAAGCAGATTATTGTGGCTATATAAAATACGTGTTTATCAGGATTGTAGTGTGTAAATACAAAACTTTTGGGTGATTCTTGAATATTAAATTATTTACATAATGTTAATATATGGCAAAAATTGAAACACTCAATACCAATTAGTAAATATAGGAACATCCTTATTTAAAATATTAACAAATGAATCACCTAGCATCATAAGGAAGGTTCAATTTTTGATTCTGGATAAGTCCATGCAAACATGCAGGTCGTGTGTTGTAAAATTCCAGGATGTCATCTACATAGATTACAATGTACATGGAACACCCTGGGTTGTTCAAAATAGAGGTTCTGAATTCATGGTTATTTTGTATTTGTGTTACTATGTTCAGCTTTTGTGACTCTGATTGTCTTACGGCATTCCATATTATCTATGCAATTACAATGTAAACTGGTCAATATGAAAAGCCATGGACTTTGAGTCAAACAATCTATTTCAAGTTCATCTCTGTCACTTACCAGCTTTATTCCTTCTGAGCTTATATTTTTTCAATGTATAAAATGGTAAATTACATATTGCTTGAGATGATATATGTAAAAGAGTTTTGTGAACAATAAGACACTAACAAATGTTACATATTTTATAATAATAATGATAAAATTAGTCATATTAATGTTTATCATGTTGAAGAAAGCAAATGTTACTATACCAAAATAAAACATTAGTAGATAATTCATTGAAGGCATATTTTTCTTTTGTTAAAAGCAAGAGGTAAGAGGACATCTGGTGAAGAGGTTTACACGATGAAGCTCATTTTTAGTGCTATTTACATGGTAGATACATGTTTTGCACATAATGTCAAGGTTTCCCTCCTGCCTTCAAGGCCTGTCTAAAAATCGTTCTTTGTACGTGTAATTGAAAACAATAAAAATATTGCTTTACTACCCACTTTTCACTTAAAAGCATCTGAAACAAGTCTCTTCAAATGTCCTCCTATTCAGCTTTTGGTGAAGATGGTTCAGGATGTTTTAAAACCCTCTGAATATATGTGTTCAAATGACTCATTTACTCTCCCGTGTCTGACAAACAGGATATGCGTGCACATGTAGGAAGAAATAAGTAGAATTGCAAATAAAGTCATTAACTTTTAGGAATATATGTATATACCACTGAGAAATAGATGCGTAGACGAGTCTTCCTACAGCAAGCAACCATTTTCCTACAGTGAAAATGGTTAAATTTTGACCATTTGAAATGTTCTGTTTATATTTTTTCTTATTATAAAAAGAGTAGTATTGAATTTATGGAAGAAATATTCGAAAGAAGCTAGATTAGATTTGAAAACTATTGCTATCTGTTTTGATTTATCCACACTTGTCAACAAAGGAAAGACTTCCATATTGTAGCTTTGATTTATCTTATACTGTATGGATAATGCTGATAATTGACCACATACTTAGTGGCTTGTGAGAGTAACACAATTAAGTAAGAAGTATTTTGTGATAAAATTTTCTCATCCAAGAAAACAGTTTTAGGTTTATTATTTATCCACTGTTACCTCTTATATTGCTTAAGTTTATCTACTTATGGATTAGTGATGTGCTTTAAAGATAAACAAATATTCTTAGTACGTGAATACATTTGTCATGGGAAAGTGTCTTTATTGTACGTCATCTGTTTTCAGGAGAAGCAACAGAGATTTACTACAGAAAAATAACATGAGAGCAAATGAGGTTATTATGTCAGGGCATTTCAATAAGGGTTCTTTTGACCCATGTAAATAAAATATGAAATCTCTCAATTTTAAATCTCTCTCAGATGCACTCATTTATTGAACATTGACTAATATGATTACTTTTTAGTAATATAAAGATAGACTTTGGCTTCAAAAAAGCACTTGAATAAATCAGGATTGATGATTTTTCTGTCCATTTGACTCAATACTAATTTCCAGCTTAGGAAAAAAAGAGAATTTTTAGAAGCACGAATTCTGGGAAACTGTTTCTTAATATTATCCACCCTAATCTCTTGGTCTAACAAGTCCTTGGGGATTTTTCCTTTGTGTATCTATATGTAATCCATGAAGAATAACATTTGCATTTTGATTTGCAATTTCCTGACTTTTAGATAAAAAGAGGTACAGAAATTTGGGAATTGTAAGATCCCCCCTCCTCTAAAGCACTCACATATTATTTGTCAATTATTTGCTGATCTCTTAATCTGTCCAGGCAATGCGCTAGGTTCTGAGATGCAAAGATAACTAAGCTATGCTCCAGATTCTCAGGAAAGCTCTCCTCTAATGGGAGGAGGCTATGCTGGGTGCCCATGTTAGAGTATGTAGGTATTGCAAAGGAGGGAAAAATCATTTCTAAGTAATGGGGGGGGGGGGGGGGGGAGGCTCAGGGATAGTTTTTCAAGAAAAATGACAGATAATAGAGTCTTTTGATTATACTAGAGTATCTACTAATTATACAGAAATAAATAATATTTCATTTGTTTAGATGAGACTATTTTTCTTTAATGCCTTTATACAATATTTGAATGGGTATGGACTAGACTATATTGATTATTTTTCAGATTTCATTCTAGTTTAGATATCCAATAACATCGCTTATGTTTAATTTTATCAATGAATTTAATACTTAATATAAAATAACTCTAATACACAATAATTGAAAGTTATTTTGGTTGTAAAATATGAATGATATTCAAAATTGCTTTTTAACTCTTAGTCTTTTTTATTTTACATTGTAGATGAAAGAGAAGATGTTCAAAAGAAAACATTCACAAAATGGATAAATGCACAATTTTCCAAGGTAAGAGTATTTTGTTACTTCTCTTTTAAGATGTGATGTAAGTTGCTGTGTTTTCAAAATGGACTATGTACTATATAATTTAAATGTCTATATTGTCTTCCTCATAGTGTTATTTTAGCTCTGCAAATTTGGGAATATTATGTTAACTTTTAATTGAGGAAGAAGCAGGAGAATATGTGATAGAGAGAAATTATTTAAACTGATAAAATGTGTCTTTGGTTCTTCTTGATAATCTCAGTTTCTTTAGTGACATGAGTCATCAGAAGATTATAACAGGAATCTTCCACCAAGTAGCTGGTGTATGTCACACATTAGAAGAAGATATGACAGGTTTTTATTTTTCTGAAAATGATTATTTTTGTGTCCTTCTTGGTCTTTATCAAGTTCAAGAAAAACTGATATAACTGCCTTGGTTCTGTTTGGCCCCCATCACTTAGAACATGTGTGAAATAATTTAAAGGGATAAGTTTATCCTCTTTTTCTGCAGGCATCAATCCATACTGTTAATAATATTTATTTTGCAAATGCAACTGAACTCATGATCAGTAGACAGCGCAACTCTAGATAATTATATACAAACACAGAGCAAAATATTCTTACCTTGAAAACTAGCGTTAAGAGTGCAATATAAGGTTTGTATGGATTTCAAGGTTAGAAAGCCTAGGATTTACATTTAATAATTCTGGATTTGGACAAATCAATCAAATGCTTTGTGAGGCAGTTTCCTCATCTTTCCATCGTGTATGTGTGTATACATATATATTGAGTTCCTACCTGATAAATAAAATCCAGATAATAGGGATATATAGCTAATAAAATATGTTCCCTGTGTTCAAGGCTTTAAGAGTGGCAAAATGGTGATGATGGTTATTTTGCTTGCTATTGTGAGGATTAATAGAATCACTATCTGGAAATTCCTAGCATAGTGTCTTACACTCTTATGATGTACGAATTACTCTCTCCATGGGTCTGTTTCATTTTATGAAAGTTTTGGTAGTGGATCCAAAATAATCCACTGAGATGCAGTCTAAAAAGTACTTCCTTTGCTATTATGAAAGGTTTTAGAGCATCATCTCTGTGGTATTTGGTAACAGAGTTTTGCCAGGTACTCTTTAGTATATTGGCAAGAAATCAAGTTACTGAATTTTAACTAAGCAAATTTCATTTATATTTACTTACTGAAGTAAAAATTAATAAATTGTTATACAGAACTTTAATAAACATAAAAGGAGCATATAGTTTTTAAATCTCAACTTTTTTTGAACTAACTGGGGTACAAATAATTAAAAAGAATAAATTATAACAACACAAATAAAGAAGAATAAATGAAAAATTAACCCAGAAATATTTAGGATAGGAATTCATAATTCTCAGAGTATTTACCATATGGGTGTATATGATGTAATTGTTGTATTTATTGGCCTCATTAAAATTTTCTTAATTTTGGAATTTTGAAACAGGCAGCAGATATACTTTCAAACAAATATGCATACAAGTCAGAATTATAAAGAGATTTTTTTGAAATTATAAATGTAACATAATACTCTGAATCTTGTAATTAAACCAATGAGTTATTTTGATAAGGTTTGTAAACATGACAAACCCTGTGAATTCTCATTCCTGAAAAGCTATATAGATCTTCACTCTCTATACATTGACATTCTCAAGTATCATTTACTACAACTCACCTGCTAATATACAAACCGTAGTTGGACATCCTGTCTTCTATGAATATATTGTTGGCACTGCCTTAGAGCAGTTTTTCCCTACCCTTAGGAATGCCCATATTTTAAAAGCTGTGGAATAATCACATGCACGAGTGCATTGACTTTTTCCCAAGTATCCCCCATGCTAAATTCAACTCTCACTTATTTCATTTTTTTTTAATAAATGTTCCCCCTAAACCTGTTAAAATTGGATCAGGAGAGTCACAGTTGTTTCAAATACAGAGGTTTCATATTTTGGCATATCCTAAGTATTTGTTTACAAACAAATGTTTATAAAGACAGAGGAAAAATGTTTAGAGATAAAATTTATACATATGTGTGTTGATTTTTCATTTAGAGAACCTGAACCGTATCTTTTCCATATTATCTTATTTTTTCTTGCCAAGACTTCAGGTACATGACTAAGTTTTATTTAGACACTTTTGAAGATAATAAGAATTAAGAGAAAGTTAATTGATTCAGTTTAGGCCATTTGGTGATGCCAAAAGATAAACATAACTGTGAGATATATCATTTGACACATAGTTATCGCAACATTACATGGCTTTCATCAGAATTCTAGGCCTATAGGAGACACAAAATTAGTTTAAGTTGAATTTGCTGATCTCGTTGAGCCTACACATTTGGGAGGCGTTGGATGATTGCTAACTGGAGTAGCACTGAGTGGGCTGTGGGTGGTCAGAGAAAGCAGAACTCTGGCTTAGAGTGAATCCAGAAACTTTTATAAGAAAAGCTCTACTGACTGGGAGACTCTAAAGGAAGGAGCATCAAAAAGCACGACACTCCAGACTGAGAAAATGGGAACCCATGGAAGGCAGGGATGTGTGTTTTCTTTGTAACCTCAAGGATCATTACTAGCGCACTAAATAAATATAATAAAAATGTATTCTGATCAATATTACAGATAATTAAGTATACACTAAAGTTTAAGAAAAGGGGAGAAATTCTGAATGGAAAAGAATGTGTTAAAGAAGACTTTCAAAAGGGACAAAAGGCAATGAAAAATTATCTGTGTGGTAACTTAAACGAACGCACAATAACAATAAAAATGAATATGATGAGTTAAAAGGTTTATTAGTGAGGCATACACACACATTTATATAATATTTGTAAAGTATAGAGAGACAGCAAAATATTCCTTGTTATTTTGTAAAGCTACGTAAGGGATATTTTAAGGGGGAAAATGTGATTAAATATATAGCCTTATCATTTTGTGTCATTTGAAACCAAATGTACCTTTGTAGTAAATCCAACTGATTTTTCACTTTCCCAGTACCATTTTAAAATAGGCCCTATCTCTTTTTCAAAATAAGTCTTCTATTAGCCTTCTATTCCAAAAATTTCTACTAGAATGTGATTTATCATATCTATTCTATAAAGATAAGCAAACGTTATTTATCTCCACATAAACACAAAGCTATTGCTAGGTAAGATTAACTCAAGGTGAATAGTCTATTCCTGTAATTTGCAGATATTTTATAAGCCTAAAAAAATCTTTAGTGTTAACTATACCACAAATATAATTCACAGAATAAGAGTCTTGCTTATTCACACAGGTTCATTCACACAAGCTTATTTAAAGAAAGTACACTTCTGAAATCATGACCAAAAATAATTTTGTCATAAAACTTGCTTGATGTTTGTGTTAGAGAAAAAGCAATCTGTGGGGAAAATATTTACTGCTAGATCAATTGAAAGATTTAAACCGTCTCCCAGTGAGTTATATGATGGTTTTGATCCTACATTGGCTTTAGTGATTATCTTTATTTCTATCCTCTAAATACACTTTTCTGTCTGATTCCTCCGAAAGTAGTAGACAACTTTATATTTGACTTCAAGAAGTAGAAATGTGTAATTAGTTTGGTCTAGGAACTTCACAAGGGCCCATGATATGACAATACATTTGTGTCTTCATTGCTATGACATATATGCCTATATTTAAAAAGCCAGGACTCACCCTCTCAAGGTAACAATAGCGGGAGATAGAATTAACTGATGTAGCATGCTTTTCCCAAGAATTTGTCGTGATTTACCTTCTAGCCAGCATGAGGAGCATGATGTAATGTAAATGAACACTAAAAGTGTGAGTCAGTAAACCAGGCTTCTTTACCCAGCTCTGTACTATGAAGACTTAGGGGAAATCATTATATCCACACTTGAATTCATTTTGGAAAGAAAAGTAAAGATAAAATTCAAACTCTTTGAGTCTTGTTTTCCTTATATGTCCGTAGCTACTTTGTAAGAAAGCGTGTAAATATTTTTATAAATAGTAAAACATAAACATGAAATATAGCCATTTTTGTTATTGTGTAGTGTATTTTCTGAGTTGAAGGAATCATACATTGGTGCAGTTTGCCTCCAACAGCCTGCTCATTTCTTTCTTGAATATGCTTTTGGCTACCTTCCTTGAATGGAACAGGGAGAATAGAACATTTATTTATGTTTTATTAGGCTGCTACACTCTCTATGCCAATCCATGTCGTCAGCACACAGACACACAAACTCACAAACACACACGAACACACACTCAGTAAGCAGTTACATGTTTAAAATAAATTAAACAATTTCATTATATAAAAGGAAGATACTGAGACATAGAGGCAAAACATTGTTTCAATGAAAGAGGTAACAATATGTATATACCTTTCCTCTGTGTCAGTTCTAAATTTATATATAACTAATAAACTTACATATAGCTACTACACAGGGCACCTGATTTAACAGAAGTCATAGAGCAGAGCTATTGTGTCATGGGAGGTTCACCACAGTTATAAACTGACCACTATGCCTTGCCTTCCTGTTTCTCCTTACTATTTGGTCTCAGGAAGAATTAAATCACTAAAGAGGATGAACGGCAGTGAACTGTGTCTCTGGATCATGATAAGCAACTCAGACGAGGTTCCTGTAACACTTGAATTATTTGGTACAATTGTTTTGGAGAGATGAATATTGGTACAGGAAACTATAGAAATCCTCATTTGAGAAATAGTGAAGATTAGGAACTTTTTGTTCCTGTATATCCTCATATTAATAATGCTATTGAGTTGTATTTTTATAGTTAGTTGCTCCAATAAGCTCATGAGATAAGTATTCAAGAGGAGCTAAGTAAGAATTTAGGTGGCTTCCTCAAGGTAAATGGAAGAGATGAAGCTGGAACCCAGAAAACTAGCCTCTAAAACCCCTAGTATTTCCATATCTGTTACAGTAGTGAGATGCAGTCTACCTACCAAATGCTGCATTTTTCTTGGGACACTTCTCACAAAATTGCTAAGTTTTATGAGAAGTGGAGAGGGGGTTTGAGGACATTGAAAAATTGAGGATAGGAGCTATTTAATGCTTGCAGCACCAACAGAGGTTTTATAACCTTCCTTTGAATGTTTGGTAACCCCCAAACTCAACCATTGTTGAGGAAGATTTTTAATTGATTCTTTCCAAATGATTTCCAATGTGTTAAATGTTAGTACTTTCACATGCTAGGCTTTGGTGAATGAAGTAATCTAGTTTTCAATATAATCATCTAAATTGTGAATATTTTTATTAATATTAAGTTTTATTTCCGCTAATTGCAAAAAACATTTGCGTAAGAGAGAATTTAAATATTTATTTAAAATAATTTTATGAAAAATACAAAATATTGCTCTACTGCCATGTGGACCCCCTAACATCTACAGTAGATGTTAAGATGACTTCTAGAATGTTGTGTCTGTGTTTGCAATTGAGGTAATTATGCTAATGGTCTAATCCACTGAGAACCATTCCATTGAATGTTTTCCTAAATCTAATCTTTGCAAGGTACCCAAGTAACAAAGGATATCATTCACTTAGTGAAAGGAAAATTGGATTGTGATAGGTCTCACTGTTTTCAATGAAAGACAAATAATTTATTATTTATGTTGCAGATTTTTCTTGGAATATGTTGTTCTTTATCAACCTGCTGTTACTGAGTTCTTAATTCTAGCAAGTTTTAGAAGCTACGTATGTTTTTCTCTTTAAGCTACTATGTTCTGAAATATCTTATGAGAAAACTGGAATCAACTGATTGCTATACGTACATAGTATTGGATCGTCTCAGTGGCAAGCACATTTAGCTGGCAAATGTAAATATTTACCAATTAGCATGATTGTTGCTAGCAAAAAACAATTCTCTATAGCTGATAGGCAAATGCACTAGTTTTCTGATTTATTCTGTCTTAGGGCCCTGCATAACTTTCTAGCAAAACAACATATATTGACTTTAGTGACTTATTTTTATTTTGGGAAGAATAGTTGGCACTCTGGTACCATCCCACCAGAGATATATGGTTGCTAAAATAACCTTTCAACATTTAACAAATATCTATTGAGTGCCAACTACGCACCAGTCCTAGTATGATACACTGAAAAGGGCACAATACAACATAGTTTTTCTTCTCTAGGAGATTATCATCTGAAGGAAGAAACAATTCTATAAACAAATGATTAAAATAGAATATGGCCTTTTAATATGAAGAAGTACCATGGGAACATAGAAGAAAGAATAGCTAATTGCTTGGAGAGCTGGACAGCTTTTTGAAAAGAGGGGACATTTAATCTGAGGTTGTCCATGCAAAAGGAATTTAAAGAGAGAAGATGGCAACAAGAATTGCATGTAGAAACATGGACCAATTGAAGAAGTTTGGCCTATCAGGTGGCGAAAGGCCAAGGAGATCTGTGTGAATGGAGAATGAAGGTTGTGAGAGAGAGCATTATACCATTCCTGAATCATTATATTGTTGTTGGGGCTTTTGGGCCAACAATGAGATGTTGGTTTAATCACATTAATATTCAACTTCTGGTTGAAAAATGTGAAGTTCTAAAATGATAGGCAATGCCAGAGCAAATTAGACTGCCCTATCACCACTAATCCTTCAGGCAAAATTGAGTCTGAAGCCTACACTTTATACTTAGGGAATAGACATAGGGATCTAAAATGAAAATGCAAGTGGGCTACATTTTCTCATAGAGGTATTTGATATCACACATACTCATCAGCATCACCTAAAGGGCTTGTTAAAACATAGATTGCTGGGACCCACAGTCAGAGTTTCTTATTCCATGGGTCTAGGAGCAAGAACTTGGACTTCTAACAAGTTCCCATTTAGAACTTGTTCCTGTTATTAAAATTACCTACAGCTATTTAGTCAGACAATGGATAAATATTTTGAATATTATGTCTAGGAATTAAGTTCTTATCCTTTGTAAATAATCATTTATATTTAAGGAAACATGTTTTGATAGAAATACACTGTTTTGGGTCAGTCTCAGCCTATTGATAGTGATGCTATTGCCTAGAAATGCCTGGGGGCACTCACTTGGGCCCATACTACTTGTGGCAGCTCCCACAGCCATTTGCCCAAGTGGAGCCAAAGTTATAGCCGACCTGGCCCTCGTGGCTCTTATTATGACTGTAAGACTCGCCTCAGCAACAACCATCAGGGAACTTCGGAAACAAGGTTTATTACTCACAAATCCTGGAAGGTACATGGTACACCTGGGGCCGCACAGCAAGGCTGCAGTAAGAGAGAGAGAGAGCAGACTTGGAGTTCTGCCTTTATTAGGGTTTGGGGGGGGCAGGGTTTTGTGGGCTCGCTCTTTATTGGTGAATTTAAAACATAAGAGTGGGAATTAAAGCACTGGAAGAGAAAAGCAAGGGGTCAGTCAAAGGGTCAGCTATCTAGGTCAACCAGGGCTTTGTAAAAAGGGGGAATTCATGGGTGTGGTGGCTTGGCTCTTTATCTTGTGTTGCTGGCAATGGGTTTGGGATGGAAGTCTTTGAAGTGGAGGCCTCAGCACTTAAAAGCTTAATGTCAGGCATTTACATTGCAGTCAAAAAAGCTCTTTGTCAGGTGCTTACACCAGACACACATAGTCTACATTCACCAACTTATTATTTATTGGGCACCTATTACATGTCAGGTGCTCTAGGTTTTTGAACCTGGCAGTAAAGAGAAATGCTGATGCTGCTGGTCCAGGGACCACACTTTGGGAGCCACTGCTATAGAATGTGAGTTAGGTAATGAGGTCTGTATTACGGAATGTTTATATTAATTGTGCTCAAAGTTTGGGGAAAAACAGCCCATCGAGGCATTAATATTGACTTCATCTCCCTGTTTTCTTTCTCTGCAAACATTTCATTGGCAACAATATGTTTTTCTTACTAATAAAAATTTCCAATTGATGTACAGTGTCTTTCAATCTCTCCCTCTTGTTCATTATTTTGCTTCTTCAGAAGAATTTCATTTTAGTGGCGTTGTGAGGGTTTTTTTCTTTGCTCCACTTAATGGGTTATGTTTTTGACCTTAACAGGGTTCCTTTGGCCTCCTAGAATTCTCTATCAAATGATCATGGTAGCCAGAACACAAAGAGTTAAGATCAAATCTGACAGTCATCGGTTGACATAAGTTCAGCTGTAGAGACCTCTCTTGTGATGCAGGTAGAGGTAGATTTGTAAGGTGCTTGGACCATTAAAGCCAGAGCATGGTTTTAAAAAATTGTTTGCTTAATCTTATGCTAATTTAAGCCCTAATTTCACTATCTCAATTCTATGTGTGGAGAGAAGTAACAGTAAAAGTAGACAAAAGATGATCAATAAATAAGCAATCACTTTCAGTCTTGTCCAGACTTGTGGCCAGCTGATGGATGGAGACAAACAGACTCCTTAATTAGAAATGTGAGTGAAGTCACCCCATGGTTTAATATTAGCTGTCATTTAATGAGAACAAATGAGAGTTATAGATGAGTTTGCTAAATGCTTTCTTCTTTGATTTAGCTCGCCTGGCACCCAGAAAACCAATCTTTTTAAAATGCATGGTCCATGGATGGTACTTTTTGTAAGAACTGGTCCTATTATTAAAATTACCTGCTACTATTATGCCAGTCAGAGAATAAATATTTTGAATATTATATCTATGCATTGAGTTCTTATCCCTCACAATCATTTATATTTAAGGAAACATGTTTTGACAGAAATACACATAAAGTCTACGTTCATTAACTTAGTATTTATTGAGTACTTACTACATGCCAGGTTCCCTAAGTTTGTGGACATGGCCGTGAAGAGAAAAAGTCCATTTAATCGTAAGGCCCTAGGAACCAGATGAGCTAAACTAAACAAGAAAATATTTAGCAAGCTATTTGATATTCTCTGTATTTATTTGTCAGTTTGTTTTCTCTCTCTGCAACTAGAATATAGAATTTCAGATAGTAATGGGTGTGTAGAGGAGTAAGAAATATTCCTCTACCCTTCTAGGTTCTTCTGCTGGTCTAAGAATTAAGTTGACATGAGACAGAATAACAGGAGAAAAATCAAACAAATTTAATAACTTGTACACATGGGAGAAACCCAGGAAAACTAAGTAAACACTAAAATCACAGAAACCACTAACTTAAATACCATCTTCAGCTAAAGACAAAGGAGGATGTTGGGGGTAGTAGTTTGGGACTTCAAAGGGGAGGAAGGCAATTCACATGGAGATGGAAAAGCAAATGTTTGGTAAACAAGTGTTTGCCATGCCTTGTAAAGACAATGAGAGGTAGAGAGGACTTTGATCAAATGGTCCTTGCTAGGTTCCTCCTTGTCCACCACACCTAGTTCATATTATACTATAGTTATCTATGGTGATAGCTCCTTCCTGGAATAGGTCTTCTATCTTAAATTCTTTTAGGCAGTTAGGGGGGAAGGTCAAAGTTTCTTCCTGAGTCTTTTGTTCTTAAAAAGTAATCAAGCCAAATAGACACATTTTGGGGTGGCATATTCTGATCCCTGACAGGTGCTGAGAGGAAAGATAAAGCAGAGTGATGGAGGAATAATAATAGGGTGGGTTGCTATTTTATGTAGTTGATCTTGGGAAGGCGTCTCTGAAGAGACATACAAGAAACCTGAAGGAAGAAAGAGAATGAATTACGCAGATGTCTTAGAGAAGAAAGTTTCGAGTAGAAGGAAGAACATGTACAAATGTCCTGAGGAGGGAGTGTGTGTTCGAGGGGCCACAGGGTGGCTGGAGTAGAGTGACTGGGGGAGAGTACTATGACCTACAGGTGAAGTGGTATTAGGGGGACAAATCAGGGAGGGCCTCATTGACCATTGTAAAGGCCTTGTCTTCTACATTATGGTAGATTAGGAGACTGAGAGTTTTAAGCAGTTGCTGGAAGCAGTATAAGTTATACTGTAGGATGTAAAGGTAGAAGTAGAGAGGTGGGCCATAGAAGATAGTGTAATAATCCAAGTTGGGTTTTGTTGAGGGGGGCTAGGATTAGGTTGGTAGCCACAGACCTAGGGAGAAATGGTCATAGTTTGGATACATTTTGAAAGTAGAGATAACAGGATTTGCTGATGGAATAGATATGGAGATCAAGAGAGTGGAGAAAAACAGTTTTAGTCTGAACATAATGAAGGGTGGGATGGCTGCTTACTGGGATACAAAAGACTATTGAAGGATAGGGTTTGGTGGGAAAGTATAGGTAGATTTCCCATGGCAAATCACAGAAAAGAATTTTATTTTCAATATGTTTTCATGGAAAGAGTATTTATTTTCAACTCCTGAAATTAACCTCAAGGTCATAAATCAATCAACCAATCTCAATTTTGAAAAGAAATAATGAGAGCAGATACAAAGTACCTCTATCATTATGAGTGTGCGTGAATGTGTGTGTAAATCCAGTACATTTGCATTGGAGTTAACTTGATTTTTTTTTTTTTGCCTCTCCTATGATCTAGGGTAGATGACCATAAATCAATGGACACACGTCTGATTTACCTGTAGTTTCCTTCTTTTTATCATTTACTATGTAGAACCTATTGTAACTGCATTATAATTATTGTTTACATATATTTTACATCTATTAACTGACCCCCTTGAGGGTCTAAACCTTGACTCAGTTATCACTGTATATTCAACCTAAGGCATACTCCTGGTGTACAATGATATCCAGTAAATATTTGTTGAATGAATGGAATGAATGGAAATAAGGAAGCAAGAAAGGGAGAGAGGAATTGAAAACAAAGTTGGTCATGCTGGCCATTATCTCAGTCCTTTTTTCTGTAAACACTTTCTCCTTCATCTTCTTTCATGTCCTCAGACATCATCTCTACCCAGGGCTTAACACTGGGCTTGACACTAAGGAAGTACTCAGGAAATGATTTTTGGGATATATAACTTCCAAATATGCATTTGTAACACTGAGTTCAAGATCCACTTCTCCGAGTACTTCTTCAACCTGTCTACCAAACCATGGCAAAGTCCTGATATGAAGCCAGAATGATACAAATGGAGATGACCTGGTTGGGTAGATGGAAAGAACAAGGTTTGGTTAACGATTGGAAAAGGGGGACAAGGAATGAATCTGACAGATGCAAGGCATTGTCTCAGGACACCAGGCAGATATGGATACCATAAATTGAGATACACTGAGAGAGAAAGAAGAGAGAGGCATGTTTGGGTGTTGTTGATTACTTTTGCTTTAGGTATTGAAATATTTGATTTAATGTGATTATGAGGCATTCAGGAAATTAGTACAAGGGCAGGTACTGGATGCAGAAGCCTGAGTTTTAATTCCCAGCTTACCACTCAGTGTGTGTAAACTTGAGTAAATTACTAAACCTTTCTAAGCCTCAACTTCCACATCAAATGTTTATTTAAAAGATTAAAAGATGTTCTGCATGCAAAGCACATAGAATTATATCTGGCGCATGATGAACATTCAATTAGCGTTAGTTATTATTATTTATATTCTTGTGAGGGCAAGAGGAATTGAATCCCTCTGAGAAGAATGCTTGAGGCTGGCATTTGTCTGACAGGCTTTTATTCTGCTGAATGGGGTATGAGAGCTGATGGATTTTGGTTACATAATGTTTTGCTTAATGGGATATGGGAATTGAATGGATTTAACAAACAAATGTGCAGGAAAAAAATCAGATTTGAAAACACAGCTTTATGATTAAGTTTGTTAAGTTTGGTGACTAAAAAATAGATGAGGCTCCTCAAGTAGAGCACAAGGCCATGAAAGGAGTACTGGGTAAAAAAATGTTTACAGTGTAAGTCTCAGAAAAGGAGACACAGAAGGGCAGAGAGCATCAGAAGATGATGTTATTGCCCGGAAGTTAGAGTTAAGACAAGAACTCAAGACTGTTGTTATGCATACCAGCCTCTAGAATATTTGTTCTTAACCCTGGTGTGCAGCTACTCTCCAAAGATCTCTCTCTGCTTCTCGTCTGTGTTTGACCCCTTAAGTATCACAGATCCTCTGTTGTCATCTTTTTTGGTTTACTTTCTTGTTTTTAGTAGAGTATAACCTCTGGTAGGTTCTTGAGAAAGGGCTCAAAGGAGGTAATTTTTTTTGAGATATTATGTCATATTTTTTATTCTACACTTCCCTTTTGTTCATTTTTTATATCTTCATGATCTTGTTTCAGAAAATGCAGTCACTTCTCTCTTACTTTCATTGGATTTGCAGCATGATTCCTCCACAGTTCTCTTCTGCTTCTTGCATTGTTCATATTTTCCAAAGCCCTTCTTTTGTGTTGGTTTATTGTTTGCTTTATTTTGAGGCTTCATTTTCTAAGTCATTCTTTAAATTACCTGGTGATGTTAACTTTTTGTTTACATTTAAGTCTGAGATATTAACATTTGATTAAAACACTGATAAACACCCTTTCCTGATAAAGATACTTAATATAAAAAGGAATCATCAACACATTTGCTAACATGTTATACTGTGTATATATAATTTAGTCCAAAAGTCAGTGTGTTACTTAATGAAGACACATCTGATGCATTCTGGCTAAAGACAGAAAAAGTATAGGAATGTTCTAGCTATCTTCACGACTACTTAACCCTGTGTTGAAAGTAATAGCCATCACAACCAGACAAGGTAAACCGCTTCAAGGCAAAGAGTTGAAAGAAGAGGTAACAGTATCCTAATTTGTAGATGTGATTGTTTATCTAAAAAGCTGCAAAGAAACAATAACATTAACAAACGGAAATACCAATACATACAGTAAAATAACTTCGTAAGTTAGCAGAATATAAAATTAGCATGCAAAATCAATAGACTTCATGTATATAAATGATAACGAGCTAGAAGATGTTATGGATCAGACATGTCCATTTATAAGACCAAAAACAAGAAGCAAATTTAAACAAGAAAGAAATTTTCAAAGCCTATATTTAAAATTTTCCTGAAAGAGCCAAAATAAAATCAAAGGGAAAGACCTACCTTGTTCCTGAAGAGCATGACTTAACATTATAAAGGTATCTTCTTTTTTTAAGTTAATGTATAAAGTAAATGACATTCCAATATACCGTTTTCTTCTGGAGTTAGACAAGCTGACCCTAAAGTTTATATAGAAAAATGAACAAGCAAAAATGACCAAAAAATAAATACTAATGAAGGGATAGGAGATAAAGGGAAATATACAAAATTGTAATTTAAGATTCTGGGGGGAAAATGCTGTAATATTAAACTTGAATTGAAAATTTCAATAAAAACTAAAAATTTATTAAATTGTATTTTCTAGAGATTTTATTTTTTTCCTTTTTCTCCCCAAAGCCCCCGGTACATAGTTGTATATTCTTCGTTGTGGGTCCTTCTAGTTGTGGCATGTGGGACGCTGCCTCGTGTGGTGGTTTGATGAGCAGTGCCATGTCCGCGCCCAGGATTCGAACCAATGAAACAGTGGGCCGCCTGCAGCGGAGCGCGCGAACTTAACCACTCGGCCATGGGGCAAGCCCCTAAATTGTATTTTCTAAAAATATGTTTTCTGTCTATGGGGGAGGCCTAGTAGCAATGGTTGCACCTAGCTGAAAAGATTCTAACCCAGTTCCAAGGTGGGTATGTGGGGGGCGGGGCTGCTGGGGATTCCTCACACCAGCAAACAGTTCTTGGATACCAGGGGGGTGTCCTATAATTCAACTCAGTTCTGACACTCTCTCCCTGGAGAGAGTGTCTGATCCCAAGGTTAAGAGTTCAGTCCTACAAGATTGCTCCCCTGCTACTTCAGACACCAATCGCAAGTCCAGATTGTAACCTTGGCTTCTGACCAAATTGCTGTAGATTGGTGGAGGGTCCAACAACCCCCTCCTCAGGTTTGATTAATTTGCTAGAACAGTTCACAGAACTTAGGAAACCTGTTTACTCACTGGATCACTGGTTTATTATAAAAGGGTGTAACTCAGAAACAGCCACGTGGAAGAGATGCACAGGGCAAATATGGGGAAAGGGTGCACATCTTCCATGCTTTCTTCAGGCAGACTCCTCTCCCAGTGCCTCAATGTGTTCCCTAACCTGGAAGCTCCCTAAACCCTATCCTTTTGACTTTTTGTGGAGGTTTAATTACACTGGCATGATTTAGTAAATCGATGGCCATTGGTAATTGAACTCAAACTCCAGCCCATCTCCCCTCCCCAGAGATAGGGGAGGACAGAAAGTTCCACCGCTCTATTCAAGGTTCCTTCTCCTGGAAACCAGCCACCATCCTTAGGTAACCCAAGAGCTTTCCAAAATTCACCTCATTAACATAACAAAAGACACCTTTATCACTATTATCACTCAGGAAATTCCAAGGGTTTTGG
The DNA here is from genome assembly GCF_021613505.1 of Equus quagga. Lineage (NCBI taxonomy): Eukaryota > Metazoa > Chordata > Mammalia > Perissodactyla > Equidae > Equus > Equus quagga. The sequence goes on from NC_060276.1 coordinate 96,303,770, forward strand.
GAGCTCTGTGCCAGAAACAGGCAGGAAGACTATATATTTCTAATTATAAATCACAATATCATGCTAGCACTCAGATGTTCATTGCTAAATGTCGTTCCACATTGAAAGGACCAACAGCTCATTAGAAGAACGTTTGATTCCTGATCCAGGGCAGGACACATAGTAGGCAAGCCTGAGGCCCCTGGTTCTGTCATAAAGCAAGGAAGTGCGTCCCCAAATTTGCTAACATTTTGTTTGCTCCTTTCTCTCTTCCTATTTTCTTTATACTTATAGATTTACGCCTTTTTAAAAGTTCTTTTCCTCTTGTTTTATAGTCAGGCTTCTGATAATTTTTTTAAAAATATATTTACACATTCATACTAAAATATTTTTCTGATATTGAAGGAGAAATGTATACATTTAGTAACAACAAATGTTGACTTAGGTTTCCTCTAATGGTCTCTTGAGGAATCTGGACCACTGTTTATCACCACAAAGAATGGAAATGTTTGATTTCAGTATACTAGTTTTCAAGTAAAATTGATTTAATCTCTACCTTTTAAGAATAAAGACAAAGCAGAATGTTTTCTATTACTGATTTTATTATCATAACTGACATTTGAAGAATTGAATGCAATTTTGGAATGTCAGCAATATTCCCTTGATGTGTAGATATGCCTCAGTATATAGCATATATTCTGAAAGAAGCAGTTCAGATGAAGATTGTTTCTAGTAATATTCTAAATGAGCTATGTAAGTAGTATACAGTCATGCACTGCCTAACAACATTTCAGTCAAAGACAGCCCACATATATGATAGTGGTCCCGTGAGATTAGCACCATATAGCCTAGGTGTGTAGAAGGCTATACCCTCTAGGTTTATGTAAGTACTTTAAGGGGAAGAAGTTTTTCTCTATCCTTCTGGGTTCTTCTGGCTGGCCTAAGAAATTGACATGAGACAGATTAACAGGAGAAGAACAAACAAAAGTTTAACAGCATATGTACATGGAGAAATGCAGAAAAATGGAGAAAGTCAACAAAACAGCCAAGGCCCTCACCTTAAATACCATCCTCAGCTAAAGATGAAAGAAGATGTTGGAGGTGAGGAGAGACAGGGACTTCAAAGGGAGGCCAATTCACAGGTAGGTGATAAGGAGCAGATATTTGAAAAACAAGCCTTTGGCCACACACAAACAGATGAACACAGAAGGAGCCCAACAAACAGCCTTTTCTAGGTTCCTCCCTATCACCTAATTCATGTTATGCTAAAGTGATAACTTGCTTCCTCAGATAGGTCTTTTGTCTGAATTCTTTTAGGCTGCTAAGGAGGAGGTAACAAGAAAAACTTTCTGAGTCTTTTGTTTCTTAAAAATGATAAGCCTAAAATAATCTTCATATTAAAGAGACACATTTTTGGGTTGCAAATTTTGTTTCCCTTCAGTACACTCTACAAATTTGCACAATGTCAAAATCGCCTAGCAACACGTTTCTCAAAACACACCACGTCGTTAAATGACACACGACTGTATTATGGTAGTAGAGATTGGGAATTTATTCAGATCCTATATATAAGGCATTTTGATACATCCCCTAAAGAGCAAACCTGTGTTCTAAGTCAGTAAACCACTGGTTTGGATTAAAACAACAACAATTTAGAGATCATTAGTTATATTGCCTGATAATCTGAGATCCTGAACAATTACATTATATGAATATTTCATTCAGTATATTTTCTATTTTGTCTTAGTTATAGGTTAGCTAATCACAAGTCTCAAGTTATACAACAAATACTGCTAACTTACAAAGCAAGTCCTAGCATTTCCTGTATCAGGTAACCTGTCCCTCATTTTCGTCATGGAGTCACATAGCCCTGTAGGGGAGGAAAAATAATTTTCCCTTTACCCTTTTATATTCTTGGTTGAGATATCCCGGTAATAAAAATACATATTAGCAGGAGAAAAACAAATTCAATTTCGTTTGTATATACAGGAGCCCCACAAAGTTAAGAGAATCAAAGTCAGTCAGGCAACTGAGGTTTATCAACTATCCTGAGGGGGGGAATGGGCTAAGGGTCTGGAGCTTCAAGGAGGAGGAAAACAGCTCACAGAAAGGTGAGAAGAGGAAAAGTTTGGTAAACAAATGTTTGCCCTGCTATGCAGATAAATCTTTCAGATGAAAAATTCTCTCTAGTAATAGCTCTCTTTCTGCTACAGGTCTGAATCTAAATTCTTTTAGGCCATTAAGGGGGAGGTAAAAAGCTTTCCCTGAGTCTTCGAGGTCTTGATTGCCTTCAGCTCAAAATAAACCTTATGCCAAAGAGTCATATTTTGGGGTGGTATATTCTGCTCCACTTCACCCTCATCCTCTGTCTTATAAGTCGGGGATTATTAGAAGAGTATCTGGCACACAGTAGATTGTCAGTAAATATGCTGCATAATTAATGAATGAGGAAGTGAATGGTGGATGTATCAAAGTAGAAAAATATGAAACCCTGAGAAGTTTGACAATACTGTCCAGTAGAAATATAATGCAAACCACTTACGTAATTTTAAAATTTCTCGTAGCCACATCTATAAAGTAAAAAAGAAATAAGTGAAATTGTTTTAGTAATATATCGTATCTAACTTAATATATCCAAAATATTATCTTTTCGACATGAAATCAATGCAGTCATGCATCATTTAATGACAGGGATATATTCCGAGAAACGCATCAGTGGGCAATTTTGTCGTTGTGTGAGCATCATAGAGTGCGCTTACACAAACCTAGATAGAATACCCTACCATACACCTAGGCTATATGGTACTAATCTTATGGGACCACTGTTGTATATAAGGTCTGTTGTTGACCCAAACGTTATTATGCAGTGCATGACTATATGTTAATTATTAAAGGGATATTTTTTTGTATTACCTCTTTAAAATCTGCTGCATATTATACACTTACAGCACATCTCAATTTGGAATAACTGCATTTTAAGTGCTCAATGCCCACGCATGGCTAGTGGCTACCAAATCAGATAGCATAGCTATAGAAGGATATTAAAATACCCTGACCAGGTCAGAAAGGGTCTTTGGTTATTTTTGTCAACATCCCATGGCCAACCATGTAACTGAAAAAGAGGTGTAGGGGACCAAAACCTGTCATGCCAAAATGTGTCTCTTTGGCATAAGGATTAAGTTAGGCTGTTTATTATTATTATTTTTAGTAAGGAAGAGTGGCCCTGAGCTAATATCTGTTGCCAGTCTTCCTCTACTTTATATATGGGATGCCACCACAGCATGGCTTGGTGAGCAGTTGGTAGGTCTATGCCCAGGATCTGAACCTGTGAACCTTAGGCCTCTGAAGGGGAGTGTGTGAACTTAACCACTATGCCACTGGGCTGGCCCCTGGGCTGATTTTTTTTTTCCAAAGATTGGCACCTGGGCTAATAATTGTTGCCAATCTTTTTTTTTTTTTTCTGCTTTATCTCCCCAACCCCCCGCCGCCCCCCCCACACACAGTTGTATATCTTAGTTGCACGTCCTTCTAGTTGTAGGATGTGGGACGCCGCCTCAACGTGGCCTAATGAGCGGTGCCATGTCCGCGCCCAGGATCCGAACCTCTTGGCCACGGAGCCAGCCCCATAGGCTGATTATTTTTAAGAAACAGAAAACTAAGGAAGTTTTTCTTGTTATTTCTCCCTTAACTGCCTAAGAGAATTTAGATAAATGGCCCAGAACAGGAACAGAGCTATCACCAGACATTTGTTTATCAAACATTTGCTTTTCTATTTCCATGTGAATTGCCTTCCTCCCCTTTGAAGTCCCAAACCACTACTCCCTTCTCCTTAGCTCAGGATGGTACATGTGCCTCAAATGCTTGATTTGTCTTTAGGTCCCCATATTGTTGTGGAACACCCATATGTACAAAATTCAATTAGATTTTTTTCCTGTTAATCTGTGACATGGCAATTTAATCCTTAGACCCGCCGGAAGAACCTAGGTGGGCAGAGGAAAATTTATTCCTCCCTTAGAGATAGAAAATGTAGCTGAAGAGGAATCTTCAAGAAACTATTGTCAGACAACCGAAGTGTAATACATCAGGATACTGCCTAAAATCTTAATTTATCTGAAATAATTGCATATGGTTGATAACAATTACGTAGAATAGAGTAGGATATACTGTTTTTGAAGCCAAATTCAAAGTGTATATAGTGAACAGTATTGCACAAAGCACATTTTTAAAAATTGTGAATTGAAGAAAAAATATGAAACTTTTCTGCTAAAACTTCCTTCAATACTCTAAAGCAGTGAGTAAAAACAAAATCAACCAAAAACAAAATATATTACTGATCTTAGTATTTTAGCTTATAAACTGATATGGAATTTGTTACATGATCCATATTTCCCAATTGTTTTAACATTATGTAGGACTAGCCCAGGAAATGAAATGGAAAAAAGGAATGAAAGATACCTTTCAATGAAGTTACAAAGTAGAATAGGGAAAATAAATCTTGCTTTTGTTTGCACTCAACACATGTGGACGTGAAACATTGAGCTTGTAGCCATGGATTTGTTCTCACATCTAATACATAGACCAGAAACCAGATTTAGTGAGAAGACGTTTCTTCAAGTGACTCAACATTTTACTTTTCTGTAGCAGTCATCAATGGATAAACATGAAATCACTCATAATCATATAACTACATACATTGCCGACCTAACCAATAGACAGCTTTTAAAAATAAAAATTTCCCCCAAATTCTGCCCATCAATGTTACCACCAATATATTTCCTCTGAAGTGACTCTGTTTTTAATAGAGGTACCTAGTTTTGTTTTGTTGAACTGCATCTATAAATCCTTAGAATAGTGTACAAACACTGAATTTCTAACTATTTCTGCTTTTGAGGTTCACTCTTCAAACTTTGAGAGCGTGTAGAACAATTATTGGAAAAGTGCCTACAGCTTCCATTATTAGCCCATTATTGTAGTTTGGGTTGGGGCTCTGCCCACTATTTATATCACGAGCTGTGTGGGCCTAACAAATAGAAAGTACTAAAGAAATATTGATGTTAGGATAAAGTAACACATGTAAGAAATTGTTTTCACTATTGAATTACTGGAGAAGATGTTACATACAATCCCTTGCAATTAGGGAAAATTTAGAGCTCAGTAACGTGACAAATCAATGATCATGAAAAAATTAAAAAGCATTTTAATATTTTTAAGCATCTCGATAAATTAATAAAAATACATAGAAAGGAAAAACGTAAGGATATATATGTAGCATTTGTGTGTGTATATATATATATATATATATCACTGGGTCACAGTTTAATCTCTGAGTCACAGTTTAATTCAATTTAAATCTAACAGCTATAATTCTGTATATGTATATATGTAAATATATGACAATTTAACTGTATTATGTAAAAAGCTAAAAGTTTCCACCTAGACTATAAAATTTTAAAATATATGCACTTAACTATTGTAGTAATTAAAAAATTGAAATCTCTAAATAATTAAATATATTTATAACATGGAAGAACATTTTTATTTAATTATCATCAAAGAATATATATAATAGAAAAGGGGAAAGAACAAATTAAGTAAGTAGAAATGTTTAAACTGTATTTTAGTTCTTAAATATTTCATGTTTCTGCTTCATATAACTAATTTAGTAATGACAACTGTAATTTTAGGACAAGACTCCCTGACCATTCTTCACAAATGCTAAATGAAGAATTCCTATTTCCTCATTACATGTGAACTCTTTAGAAATTGGTGCTTTCTTCTTCAATAGGCTTACTTTTTAAAAAGAAAGAACAAGATGTACATGTGTATCAAATCATCACAATGTACACTTTAAATATCTTATAATTTTATTTGTCAATTAAACTCAGTAAAGCTGGAAAAAGAGGATAGCTTAAATTTGCTTTCTTTTAAATATCAAAATACTTCACTGAAAATAATTTGAAGTAATTAAATATTTCAGAATAAAATCTTTGTAATATTTACTTTGGAAAAGGTTACGTAACACTTCACCAAGAGTTCTCTCAATTTTAGCACTGTGTTGACATATGTAATCATTTTTCAGAAAAATCAACAGTAATATTGTAAAGTAGGTTGTTTAGATAACCTTAAAGTAATTAAAATCTGAATGTGGTTGGTCCAAATCGGGTAAATTTAAGAAAGACCTTTACAAAAGCTATTTATTCATACTACTCAGAGTCATCAGGCAATTTTTCACCTCTCTCTTTGTTCAATAAACATTTAATAAATAAAGTGACTGGGCAATCTAAACTATTTTAATATTCTTGTTCATGGTACTTTCAAAAATGGAATTTGATGCCTTGGAAAATAATAAAACTTTTACAAGATATAACATTTTTATTGGATTGCTTTTTTAAAATTCAAGATTCACTAATGTTTCACTTTTTAAGATTGTAAATAATTACCTTCCACTTTGATTGAACAATTTTTCTCATCATTTTATCCAAAAATTTCTCCTGAGAGCTTTAAAAACTTATATTGGTGACACTACTTAAAATGTGATTTACACTCTTCGTCATTATTTAATCTTTGAAATGATAATTTATCCTTGCTTAAATCAGTGTGGGTACATTGAACAAGATTTGAGAGCTACTCTGTAGGACTGAGTCATTAGCCTGTAATTTTATAGTGGATCAAGTACTATGTTTTCCTTACTTTGAAAAAAATAATGACCTTGCAATTGACTCTTACATTTAACATTTTTATCTCAGCTTCACCACCATTAAATATAACTGTTTGCATTGACCACATAAGAAACCAGAAAATCACTGGGTCACAGTTTAATCTATTTCAATTTAAATCTAACAAAGATAACCATAATTAGCAATTTACCAAATCAAAGGCCAGAGTTAAGTTACACTCAAAACTGTGTTGATTTTGGAGTAATTAGCCTTAAATTTTAAAACATTATTCTAGGGGTACTGAAGCTCTTTCAAGAGTTTATTATGTGGTACATAATCTTTTTTAAGGGTTGGATGATTTACGAAATCTAAGCTATTATCTGACACAGCCAACTCTGTGGTTGCACCTAATGTCCAAGTCTTTATGAATAGAACTTATTTCACTTAGCCTGCCTCAGGATATAGGGTCACAGCCTTTATCAGTGATAGTATAAAGGCTAGTCTCCATCCAAGATTTTGAGTATTATATTAAAAAATCACAAGACGTGAACTCCTTGCCTCCCAATGGCCGAAACACCCATCTTGTTTCTAATGAATAAGGCGACAGACATGATAGAAGCAGGGCAGGGCCAAATCCTGACAGTCAGTGGCATTTCAAGAACAGAGGAATTCATATTAGAAAAATGGACAATGAGGGCTTGCTGCCCAAAATTGTTTGTTCCATGAAAAAATGTGCCTGTTAGCAAAGTCCCATAACTAGGAATTTTAGATAAAGTTCATATGAACACCGTAGAATTTAAGTTAAAAACAAAAAAACTATTCAAGTTATTAAAAAAAAAAACTATTCACATTTAGGCTCAATATTGAATCTGAAAACTAAAGTAACTCAAGGATCATAGGATAGAAATGTAGTACTAATAACTAGCACTTATTAAGTGCCAGCGCTGTTATAATGGCTTTACTCTGATTATCTCTTTAATTCTTAAAGCAACATTTTGAGATAGACACTGCTAGTATCCCCATTTTACGTATGGTTAAAACAAAGCAGAGAATAATTAAATAACTTGTGCAAGGTTAACCAGTGACAGAATTAAGATTCTTTCTAAGGCTTTCAGGGCTCCAGAGTTCAGATTATTAAATAGTCTATTGTTGCTCTAAATCAATGGCTTTCACCTTTTTTTCTGTTTGCGGTCCACTACCCAAACTAAGAGAAATAGTGAGAGCCCTTGAAGATCCAGTATACAGCTTCTTTCTCTCCCCACCCAACACATACTCCCATACAAAACTGAAAAAGTTTCATAGAAAGCTAATTTATCCTTACCATATATGGCCAAACTCTAATAATTTTTATTCCCTTCTATTTGATTTTTTAAATTAATAACTGGCATGACATGTAAATGGATTTCACAACCAACTAATGTCTTGATATGCAGCTTGAAAAGTACCTCCCTAGATGATTTGCCCAAACTACTTACTCACAAGGTTAGGTCCTAAATTTAGGTTTTTTGACTTGAAAACAGTTGCATCTTCCTCCTGGTTTCATAACCACATTAGTCTAAGAATTGTTAATTTTGTCATTTTTCTCAATATTGGATATAAATCAGAATATTGCAGATGAAATGGGAACATTGCCAAAGGGGCAATCTCTAACTATAATGCGTGGGTCCAAGACTCAGTAAAGTCAATTTCAGTAAAATCCAATGCGTTTTTTTCTTTACTGGAATGCAATATAAAATATAGACAGTTTTCAAGGAAAGAAAGTTTTTTAACTTTGTTTTTTATTAATTTAGATATGATTGACATACAAAAAAGCTGTGCATATTTAATGTATACTGTTACCATATACAATTACAATGCCATAAACTTAACCATCATCTCTAAAAGTTACCTCTTTCCCACTTTTTTTAATGAGAACATTTAACATGAGATCTACACTCATAACAAATTTTTAAGTGTACAATACAGTACTGTTAACTATATGCACTATGCTGTACAGTAGATCTCCAGGATTTATTGATCTTGTATAAATGAAACTCTATACACTTTGACCAATCTGTTTAGATTACAAATATTTAAATAAACTATCAGATTGCGTCTATATCAAATAGATATTGCTATTGAAAAAAGGTCTTTACTAGATAGAATCATTCCAAAACCTGTGATTTTCCCTCCAAATTTTTAAATATGCATTTTTCTTTAATGTAAATAAATGTATTTAACAGTAAAAAAAATCTTTTGAATTTCAAAGGAATGACAAAATGTAAATCATGTACTGACATAATAGTATCACACAATTTCCAAGAAGAAAAACATTAGGAACACTCACAATAAGCTAGCGCGAGCTGTGAAATAGTAAATTAGAACAGAAGATTGTTTTTCTAGTTAATTTTAAGGAAAATATCTCTAGTTTTGCAGAAATGGCTAAGTAGTTGCATTTGGTATGGAGGATATTTTTGTGTAAAATTATCTTAATAAATTTCTGAGTTCCTCACATTCATTCAGATGACGCAAGAATCTGTGGTATATTTTAGTCAGAGAACGTTTCAATTTTGGCTTTTAGATAGCAATGAGGTTGCATCCATTTATGTGTATGCTTGTGCACATATAACCCTACATGTATGGATGATGTATGTATGGATAAATGTAGACATTTATTAGTAATTGATGTCTAAACTTGTGCTGTACGATTCAGTAACCACTAGGCACATATGGAAGTTTAAGTTTAAATTAGTGAAAAAGAAATAAAATATGTGGTTCCTCTGTTGCACTAGCCACAGTTGAAATGAGCAATAGCCACGTGTTTATAGTGCCCATCTTATTGGACAGGGCATGTATAGAACATTTTCATCATCACAAAAAATTCTAATGGACATTGGTGGTTTAGCTCTTTTTACCATTGCAAACTTTAGTCATTAAAAAGTATTTGTAATTATGCAGCATATATTGATTATGTTCTAAAATATCAACTTTTACCTCAATGTATAGAGAAAGTTAGTCCACTTTTGAATTTAATGATCTTTGATTATTTCCTAAATAAAAACATGGAATCTAAACAAGTCTTTGACAAAAATTTCAGTGTCACAGAAACAATTTGCAAACAAAAACAATTTTAAGATAGGATACATCAGTTTTTGGAAAGAGAAGAAAAATAAGAAAAGACGTACTATATTTGCACACCTTTACATTTTTCTAATTATGATTATAATTACACGAAAATGAATTTTAACAAATTATGGATAATATCACTGTGGTCCTCAGTCTCCAAAATGGTCTCAAATTAGGATCACCAGATAAGGTACAAGAGGCCCTGTTCTCACCTCTTCTAGAATGAAGCTGGGCTTACAGGATCAAGATGTATATTCTTGTTATGATTTTATTACCATTACTGCTGTGAGTATCAGGAACAGGGACATAAGGTTTCTCTTTGTAGATACAAACCTTATATGAACACTTTTTAGACACTGTTTCAAACTGGGATCGCGCTGGCTGAGTGCCTTTTCCCTAGGTATGCATAGCACTCACCTCTAGGTGATAGGCATATACTAAGTCGTGCTGAACATAGATCTAAGTGATACAATTTGGTCCCAGTTCAGGTGGTTGTAATTATGAATCATCTCATGTGAAATGAATGTTTTGAGGCTTTACTTTCTAAAGGTAATGATGTTTATAATGATGGTATATTATAGTATCTGAAAATTTTTAAATGAACCATTTAATAACTTTTCATAAATTACTCTCATTATTTTGGATTGACATTTTCAGGTGACAGTGAACTCCTCTCCTCTTTTGAAGTGAAAAGGATTTGGGGGAAACAATGGAGACATTTCTGTATTAATCTGAAATATGATTTTATCAATGACTGATGAATTACCCTGCACTCTATTGATAAGGATTCTCTGTCTTTGAATTTTTTCGTTTTTTTCTTCTATTGTTATTTCAGAAGAAAAAGTTGGTTTTTTTGCAGAGTTGGTGCACTGTAGCTAGGCATGTGAGCGTGGTCTATAAGAAGACTTTTATAATCCCCTAAATGTTTGATTGAAAACAAAACAACTACCTTGAAATCTCTTGTCTGTCCTATAGGCAAAGAAGAAATCCCCAAACAGTTTAGTCAAAACTTGGAAATAAACTATAAGATCAGTGCTTTTCATTTGGCGCTTTGATGATTGCATGTGTGGCAATGTGCTCATCGATCAAGGAGTTAGATTACTGTGTATAGTAACACTGCAGTTAGCCAGTTAATATAAAAACAAATATATATTAATCAGTGACAGTTTTTCTTATTTTCATACAGAGTTATGAAAGCTCTAGGCTATGAAATAGAATAGCTAAAAACTAGACAATTATTAATAATAGGGTTAATTAGATTCTGTCCCTACGGCTAAGAAAATGGAGCGAGAATTAGAATAGTACTAAAGTTATTCAAGTTGTCCAAGTGACAAAATACAAATAATTAATAGCAATAAACTAAAGTCTAATCAGACATTATTTATATAAAATACTTTTCATCTATAAGAAAAAATCTAAATAGAAAAATATAGCCTCAAAGGACTAATACCAACAATTCAATGATAATAAAAATAACGTATTTATTTAAAACATATTATAATTACATCATTTGAAAACATTGAGCTGTCAATGTAAAGGCATGCCATTTTCTCTACAATTAATATATTCTATAAAAATAACTTGTAAAAGCATGTGATTTATCTTCATTCTTTTTGTGTGAAGGTCAAACATTAATATTTAGCTACAGGAATTATGTTTCTCTTCTTAATTTTGCAACAATCATAGCATTTTCTGAAATAAATATAGTTGGCGCCGTCACGATCAAAGCAATTCAGTTTTCCACATTTACTTTGATTAGTCACAGTGGTCCTTCACGCTGCTACATGATTCTGAGACAGAAATTCCAGAACAAAAGTGGCTGCTGATTCCCAGCCCAAAACAAAATAGTGGTGTCAGATGAGAGGTGTTTGGCAGTGTTTTGTCACATTTCATTTTGATTTTTACTTTTTTCTCTGTTTGACATATGTTCTGAACTGGGGTGCTATAAAGATTTTATTGCCATAAGTTTGAAATGACCACATTACTCATGAGCTGAGAGTCACAAGTGAGTTTTTAGCTTCTTTCAAAGCAGTAGAAATAAAACTTTATAGTATCCTACCCTGGTATATGTTGTTTTATGCGACAACACATTTGGCTCCACTTTACTATTTTCTTTATTTCTCTTCATTATTTTCTTCTTGAATTATAGCAGAATTTGCATTAAAGTTTTCCTAATATATAACAGTTTGATTTAAGCTACATTTTATGTTACCCTTACGCATTTTTCATTCAGATTGTCTTTGACCTTTAATGATCATCTTTTTTTTTTTAAATTTTAGATGATCAGTTTAAACATAGTTCATTGTGAAATTTATTGCTGTTGGAACACTATTTTCGTGCAAAAAGTAGTTTTTGGTTTGGAAGTAAACCAAAACAGTTGGTCAAGATGAAATATGAAAGATGAACATTTGCTTCCCCTTAAAGAAGTAATTAAAATTCTTAACACATACACTATCACACTACACAATTTGTGTAGTAGATCCTCTCAGTAAAACATGAAATTTACTTTTACATGTTACGCAATCTAGCCTCTACAAAGACATCAATACCTCATGCTGAAAGTATCCAAAGTATAAAGTGATTCTAGAATTAGCTTATCCCAGAGGCGGCCTATGAGCAATGTGGCTGACCTGACAGCGTGGAATGAAGTGCTCAGAATGGATGTGATAGGGAGCAATTTTTCTTAAGTTCAGGAACCAAGCTTACGATTTTGTCAAATATACTAAGTTTTTCAATTTGTGACATAAATATGGTAAAGAAGCTCCCCAGACTTGTTTGCAAAGCTCTCCAAACTTTTATCGTATCTCCAGATCTTGAACTGGTGATTTTGAAGGTTCTATTTCAGTGATTTTTGCAAGGCTGCTCACCTTCATGAATAGAGTCTGAAACATGGGCGTGGCTGACTCAGATTCAAGAAAGAATTTTGGTTGCTCTCATATTACTTTTAACTCATAAGTAATTAATACTGAGAAGTACTGGTTTTCCTATTCGTGGAGTCAATTTTTTCTTACCACAGCAGTTCCAATTGAAATCTCTCCATTCAGTGTGATTCCACACACATACACACGTAAGCATACCCATGCATGGTGTTTTTCATGTGTGAGAGAGAAGACCAATATTAACTGACTTAAAATTATTGTTGTGAGGAATAATATATGTTGTTTTGAGATTTTCTGTAAATAAATCATTTTTCTTTTGTGCTTGATGCACATGAGAACTGTTCATGCAGAATTGGGAGGGTATACTCTCTTCTGGAAACTCCTTCCTACGAGTTATGGCTTATGTTTTAAAGAATCCATTTAAGTGTGATGAAAGAAAGAAATGACTGCTTTATCCCAGAGAAGCCATGAAGAGATTTTGTTCATCCGTGGCTTTAGAGAGCACATGACAGCCATCACAAATAGCAGAGTAGAATCAGGTTAATTATAAAGGCCTTCATTTCATGCTAAATGGAAAGGAGAAAAGAATCTTCTCCTTTAATTAGAATGTGGCACTGAGGTGATGGAAGGAGACATTGTTGTGGGTTAATATGGAATGAAATCAAGTAAATAGGGCTATGTATACTTTAGTGGAGGGAGGAATCACCAAAAATCTAACTCTCCAACAGCGTGCTGAAACTGCCTGTGTTTTGTCTGGCTGCTATGCTTGGTGTGTGGGCCATCTGGCTCCTGAATGCTAGTAATGTTTGCACACTCACACATCAATCAGAACTGGTGCAGGGCCTATTAGGAAGCACCAGCCAGTTAGGTGACATGCCAAGACTGCAAAGCACTCAAGCGGGAATGCCGAGTGGGGAGCTTCTACTCAGTCTGACACTGACATGGGCACTGGAGGGACCTTTTGATTCATCTGGCTGTACCATTGATGTCAAGGTTCTGCTAGATTAGGCATGTGGACGTCAGGTCATAGAAGGTCTCGTTTATATCATTGGTTTTGTCTGTGTAATTCAAATGGAGCAAAACGTAAAAAACAATCTTGAGCCTTAGGTCCTGTGCCTTTTGGATGTAGAAGGATCATTTGACCTGAAATTGTCATGCATTCCTGACTAATAGAAAGACATCAGAAGCAGCTTTATATATCCTGCTCCGAGATCTATATTATGCTACTAATTTTTCACAGGAGTACTAGACGTTTCAGAAACATCTACTTGATAATTTTACGTATAAAAGGAGGGGTTGCAATGAAATGCATTCCCATTTCCTGTGTCTTTTCAACCACTTCACTGAAACTGAAGGGGACAAACACAGTTTACAAGAAATGTGAACAAACTTTCAGGTCGCCGAAATAACAAAGATGACAGTTTTTTACTTGGAAGCCCAATCATTCAACCGTTTGAACTAATGGCTACTGTTCTTTTCTTTTTGAAACGTAGTTCGTTGATATTTATCACAGGTTTTCAGTTGTTTGTTTCAATTCTGATGATAGAAATTAACTGAAAAGGCATCTAGAGGATTGGTCATTTTATTTCTTTTTTTAAGACATATGAATGCTTTGATGCCATAAGGACTAAGATGAAATGCCCCTATGTTTAGGTTGTTTTAAAGTTTGAATTGGGTATAGTGTGTACACAGCTTGGTCTAGCTATTAGGGCAATTAATCCTCACCTAGAGAGCTCTTTAAAATGATGCTATGATTTCTTTCTTTGAAAATTATCTCTAACCCCCTAAATGTCTAAAGTCACTTAAAAACAAAAAAAAATTAGTCTTTTATATATAAGATCTATTTACATAGAATAAATTTCCAAATAACCAATCTGTGCTAAATAGAAATGTCTAAAAAAATTACTTCTGGACCAGAATTAAAAAATAGTTTTGATTTGTCTAACTTGGTATAATAATGTAAATATTAATAGTATAATACTACACGTTTAACTTGGTAAAATAATAGAAATGATAGAAATAATATAATTGCTCATGTTTGATGACTGCTAAGTGCTTGGCCCCCTCTGAAGTTCGTCACATTTATTATTTCGCTTTTCCCTTACAATAAGACTACGATGCTACTATAATCTCCATTTTACACATACTGAAACTGAGGCATGGAGAGGAAAAGTCACAATTTATAAAAGTTGTAAGCATAATACTTATTCCAGAGTTTATTTTTTATTTTTTACTAGAGGAAAACTAGATGTTCCTTGGACATATTTTTATACTTATATGTATAACAATATTCTTTCCATGTTTTTAACAACCTCAATAATGAAAAACAAATAAATGATGTCTTTTGCAGAAAAGACAGTTCTGTAGTCAAGCCCACACACAAAGTATTTGACCTTTGCTAGGTTTCAACAATCAGTTGGAAGGAGCTGTTTTTCCTCCTTTGGCATCTGCCTACTTGGCAAGTCCCCCAACTGTGGTATTGGGAGCTCCAGGACTGTGGCTGCCTCTGATTGTTCCACAGTAGCTGGCTGGAACGCATCTCCCTGGGCTGTCTTGTTATCTTTACAATTGTTTTCCTCGATTTACATCAGAGGGCATAATAGAAATTGTGAATTTTCCTGCCATTTTTTCCAAGATATTAGAAGTTTGTTAAGGTTCTTTCAGAGTAAACTTTGGATTCTAAATATATCTTTCTCTTACAAATGGATCCATATGTTATGGTAGTTATGTAGGAATGAATGCCATCATGTATGGCAATAAAATAAAATAAAACTAGCCCAAACTATTAATTGTAGCAATTAATAGTTTTGATCATTTGAACTTTTAAGGAAAACCTGGTTTGGTTTTAGAGTACATTGTAAATAACAAATACCTGTTATGTCTAAAAAGTTAGGAAATACGATCTTGCTTTTGGGGAAAGAAAAACACCGTAATAGTGTATATGCGAGTCATATGACGTAGGACCCTAAAATTATCCAAATTAAAATATCTATATTTTTGTATAGTGGCATATGTGCATATCCATGTAAAAGCATATACACATATGCATTTTATGTAGCCACATCTACCCTGGAAGGATGCCTTCTTATGCAGATATAGAGCTTAGGATTTCTTTATCAGGATAAGATAGGAACTGCTAAAGCATGAAAATGAAATTAAGCACCACTTCCTTCATTCACTTATCACTAGTTTTCTGAATTAGTTGCCCTATGGGTACCTTTTTAATTATATTGCACATCTTTCAATTAAATATTGGGAGGTTGAAAATTAAGTGACAATTCTAATGTTTTCAGCGGAAGACCTGAAGCTATGCTCTTAAAACCCTCGTAAAGGAAAGAGGAAGGATATTTCTTTATCCTTGGAGTTCATTACACAAGCAGTACACCACATAAATGCTAGCAACAAGGTAATACAAATAGTACTTAAATGGTTTCCAGTGAGAAGCAGCCCCTTATGTTAAAGTGGATTTAAAGTGCTATCTCCTTTAGTTATACCAATGCTATGAGAAATTATTTATGTTCTGTGAGTAATAATAATAGTTAATATTACTGAAATGCTTACCATATGCTTGGCACTCAACTGAGGGCCTCACATGTTTTAGCACACGATCACCCTGTGAAGTGGGTACTATTAGTAGCTTGATTTTATACATAGGGAAACTAAAGCCCAGAGGTTAAATAACTTGCCCACAGTGTGCCTCTAGTGATCAATTGTCACATCTTTTCTTGCATATCTCACTGCCTTTAAGAACACATTAACAATTTTAGATGGGTGTTATAATGAACTGTATTAATCATGGCTCAGAACCATCTTTTTTAATAACTTGATTTTTTTCTAGCTTACAGGGAAGGAGTATTTCCAGTTTAAAAATGAAAAAAAAAATAGCTCTAGACGGAAAAGATGCTTTGAGATCAGCTCATGTCCATAATGTCTGTTCAAATAACTTAGTAAATGACTGACAAGGTCATATCATGCAGCATGCTTTTAAAATAAGATTATTCTAAGTTTAACTTGCTCTGAGTAAACACAAAGTGGGATGATTCTCAATTGTCTAGTAAATAAAATAAATACAACCATCTAGTAAAATTCAAATATATGGAGAGGGGAAAATCAAAATTGACTTTTTTTTATATCAACATTTTTATTCAGATAATTGTAGATACACAAGTTATAAGAAATAACACAGAGAGATCCTGTATATGCTTTACTTAGTTCCCCTCAATGCTAACATTTTGCAAAACTGTAGTGCAATGTCACACCTGGGATACTGACATTGATACAATTCACCAATTCTATTTAGATTTCCTGAGTGCTCACTTGAATGTGTGTTTGTGAGTGTGTGTCTATTAAGTTCTATACGGTTTTATCACATGCATAGGTATCTCTAGATGTGAGAGGAAACTCAGGCCCAACAAGGATGGAGAGCACTTTCCCTGGTCACTTCGTGTTGGCAGATGCCTTGACTGTGTCTGCCTATTGAGTCTTAGGTGGTGTTAGGCTTGCCTGATGTTGTCTCATGGACTCCTCTTGGATCTGGGGGAGGAATGAGCCCAGCTGGGCTGCCCTCTAATGCTAGCTGGGGTCATGAAATGCTGGGTCTGAGTCTCCTTCTGTTGCATGAGGGGATGTAAGTCACCCAGCTGCTGCTCCAGTCCCAGTGTCCCAAACTTCCATTTTCTTTTTCTACTACCTTTCGGAGTTGTTTTTGGTTGCTTCTTGCATTATTACCAGAGCTCATTGTTAGGTTAATGGGGAGTAGCAGGCAGGATAAGCCATCTTACCCTGATAGGAGTACCCAAATTGACTTTTTCATGGGAAAAGTGTCTTCTTTAACTGTACATGTTGTAAATATTCTTAGTAATTTTCCTACTGCTATATAATTTTAAAGTTTTAATATGCAGGGCTGGCCCCGTGGCCGAGTGGTTAAGTTCGCACACTCCGCTGCAGGCGGCCCAGTGTTTCGTTGGTTTGAATCCTGGGCGCGGACATGGCACTGCTCATCAAACCACGCTGAGGCAGCATCCCACATGCCACAACTAGAAGGACCCACAACGAAGAATATACAACTATGTACTGGGGGGCTTTGGGGAGAAAAAGGAAAAAAATAAAATCTTTAAAAAAAAATTTTAATATGCAGATATAGTAAAAATTATTCTCTAATTTAACACATACTTATTGAGTTCCTACAGTGTGTTATTCACAGTGCCAGGTTGGTTGATCTTCCCAGGCTTCTGTTCTTCCTGGAATGGGTGGACAAAGGCCTATACTAATTTCCACTAGATAGTTTAATGGGGTGGGGAAACCCACTTTTATAGTCAAGTATCTCTAAAAAGTGACTATTTTTCATCAGTTAGCTACTTTAATTATAAAATCAATTGTTATTAATGGTCATTGATACTTAGTGCCTTCGTGCCGGGGTGATACATGTTATAGAAACATATAGACAGTTATCTTTACTGTGAGAGAATAAAGTTTCTACCTTACCATGAATACTTTTAATTAAAGAGTAATCAACACTTTAATCAAGAACAGTCTACTTTCTCTTCATGATATTTAAAAAATATTTATCCTCTTTAACTGCTTTTACTCAAACTCTGGATTCACTGACGGTAAACCGAATTCACTAAGACTTGGCATATTGGTACCTGAGAATATCTCAGAAATTATTAAATGAGTCGTCTGCCTTTTTTGTTCTGTTTTATTTTTGTTTTTGCTTTGAGGGCTTGTCTTGAAGAGATTCTCTCTACATACACATGCACACACACATGCATTCACACTACTAGATATATATATATATATGCATTATTTTCAACTGGTATGTCTTAGAGTCATTGAGACATTAATTTTATAGGTTACTGCAACATTTTATAGCTCTTAGTGAATAGTATGGTATCTTGAAACATCATTTAATTATAATAATAAAAATAACCCGTTGTGTTTATTTTACTTGTAAAATGTTTCCCAAAAAGTCATGTAATTGATATCTGAAATTTTGTACTACCCTTTATGTAAATTCTGGGAGAATTATTATTTAATAAAATTATCAATATAAATTTCTAGTACAATGCTCACTAGCTGGAAATTCAGTATCAGAGAGAGAATATTTCAGAATATCTAAACCTCATTTAGAAATAAATAAGCATCTTACTTAATATGGCTATGACTCTGAACTACATAAAATTAAAATTTGCCCAAACACATTCAGATAATAATGCTTACCTTGGTTTGGGAAAAGACTGATTAAACAATCATCATTCAATTTTAATATCAGAGTTAGAGGACAGCAGGCAAATAATATGGATAGCACAAGAAAAATGGCAGAAACAGGGGCTTATGCTGAGAAATAGCAATAAGTTTCAATTAGCAAACTATAGAGGATATTGAAAATCAGATAGAATAGTCTATATACATGCAATTAAATATTTGCACCTTCCTTGCCTCTTGCTTCAAATATCCACCTGTGGAGGGAACTCTACTAGTGCAATACTACTGCTTTTTTGCCCTATCCCTCATGCACTCCTACTAAGAAAGCAAGAGTGAGCTATCTGACTGTGATTTTCGGAGGAGGAATTGAGCACACGTGGCTCAGCATCCTTTAGTTTGGGGCTCTGTCTTTCCATGATGCAAATTGTATAGGGATGCCTGACATGGGAAAAGGTTGCTGCTATTTAATACTACTAGTGAATGTCACCAGGCAATTTATTACCAAGCACACATAGCAAGAAGGCTTAAGCCATGCTCACTGATACGAGCTTTATCATTAATAAAGAAGATTTTTCATTTCTATCTGTCTCACTCCCATGCCTATGACTTATTTGACTATGAACCTGGGTGGGGAAAATAGATTTGTTATTAATCCTCTCAAACCCTGTCTATAAGTAATAAAAAGACACGATAAATTTTTAAGCAGAGAAATGAGATGGGAAAATGCTGATTAGGTGAACTTCTTTGCTTGTACCATGACAGTTGACTTTGAAGTTACCCGGAGATGAGGATTCAGGAAATCAGTTTGGAGGCTTCTTCAGTAATCCTGGTGGTAGAGTCTAGGCTAGATGATGATTGGGAATGGAAAAGTGAAGATATTTAATGGGAAGAAGCCATTTGATGAGAGTTCCAATGATATTCATTTGTGCATAAATCCTACATTTGTCTATCCTATTGGACTTTATACATCTACCCTTAAACCCCTGCACTCCATTTTCAATATGGCAAGTAGAATAAATGTTCTTACAAGATTTATTTCACTATTGCTTATAACTTTTCAATAGTTGTCCATTGCTGTAAAATTAATGTTTAATAGTTAACGTGAGCTATGAGCCCTACCTTTTGCTCGTCTTCCCTTTTTGATTTTCTACCCCTCTCCATCTCCCTCTCTAAGTTCCAGGGATACTCATCTTCTTTTAAGACATTGGACTATTCTCAGACTCCTTTTCATCCTTCAGGTCAAAGCTTAATGTTTCTTCCTCAAGGAGCTTTCTAAAGGACCACAAGAGAACTTCAGTTCCTATATTAGCTCACTTCTCCCATTATATATCTTCTGAGCATCCAGTAGTCCCCTCATAACACCCAGCACAACTGAAGTACTCTGTCAGCTAAGTGTGTGAGACTTCTATGAAGCTTCTAAGTACCCCTCGTGTTTGTAGTTGTGTTTCCTCTCCTCTGTTTTCTTTACCAACCAGATCCCATCTATATCTTTCAGTATCTCCACAAATATCCTGGTCTTCTGCTTGTTCTCATTCTTGTTTTCCAGGCTGATTATAATTTTATTCTTTTAACAGCTGAATACTTTCTGTCATTTCAATAGAATTTTGGATAAAAGGGAAAAAAAATGCAAGTGCCACTTTCGTTGCCATGAACCCCCCAAAATTTTTTAATACAATTGACTAGGTAATCAGACTAATTTTTATTACCTAGTATGGAAAATGCTTTGGTAAGACCACTGGGTCGTGTCAAACAAATTAGATTTCACAAACATGAATAACTTAAGCTTTAGCTGCTCTCCAGGGTAACTCTAAGCATAGAAAATAAGTGATTGGTACATCCATCCTCTGATTCGGGTTCACAGATTGTTTCTATATTTTGGTAAATCCAACTCTGTCAATGGAAATAAGATGAGAAGATTTCTATCACCAATTTATAATAGAGATGAAAAGCCCCCAATGCAAGAGTTGGAACTTGCATACTGGTAGTTGTGGGTTTTTACAAAATTAAGGATGATCCCTAAGAATATATGTAAGTTATAAAGGCTTTGTTTAGCTTAATTTCATTAATCCACTTTAAAATTTCTGTCTATAAGAATTTTCTAAATGTAGTCTACCAGTACTCCTAGTGTAAGCCTTCTCTGTGAGACTGTCCAAAACACTAACTCTTTTGGCCATGGTTATGATAAGTTCTTCATGGGTTGTGTATTTGCCGACTATCAGTGGGAAGCAATTGGGTGGCAACAGTTGGAAATTTTCAAGCAAAGGAAATTAAACTGTCTCTAGCACCTTATAAAAAAAATTGTACAAAGATTTTGCCATTTTGGAGAGAGAACAGGGGTTTCTTATTTACTTGGAATTTCCTGAGATAAAGGGAGAAATAGAATTGGAAAATATTTTATAAAAATCTGAAAAGATAAGGCATTTCTTTTGGAGGAAGTTGCTAGACAAGGCAGCTATAGTGCAAAGGGAG
This sequence comes from Equus quagga, assembly GCF_021613505.1. NCBI lineage: Eukaryota > Metazoa > Chordata > Mammalia > Perissodactyla > Equidae > Equus > Equus quagga. The sequence goes on from NC_060276.1 coordinate 96,325,062, forward strand.
GGCCCTTCCTGCCCCTTAGGACAGAAAACTAGCACTGCAGGGCCTACACTGGCCCAAAAGTTCTTCAAAGATAATTGTGCTCCTGGAGCCTTTCTCTGGATAATAGACTCTTCCTGCCCTGTGGCAGCCTACCCCGTCTGTGAACACCATGGGATTTGACCCTTTGAAGACTTTTCTTTTAAAGGAGTTTGTCCTGTTTGTCCAGGTTTTACCCAGTAAAGGTCAGCTATAACTGGTAATAGTTTTGTCAATGTTTCCATACCTTGGGACAAAGTTCCTTATTTGCTCAGTATTTTCTCTCTAGTTTTACTTTACATTTTGAGGATTAAAAAAATGTTTTCTGTATTTTTACCAGCTGTCATAATACATTCTTCCTTTGGTTTTGGGTACTTAACTTACAAAAATACAAGTTAATAAAGCAGCTAGATATTTGTCCATTATTGTGCTTAATGGAATAAGGAACTAATCAGCTGTTATATATCTTCTCTATTGTCTTCCCCATTGTCTCTCCACACTGATATGCACATGCCTGTATATTGATCTTTTTTCTAATTACCCTGGACTGGAGTCAGTCTTACATTTGGTTTCTAATTGTGAAGGAAAGCCCTGCAGTGGTCTGGTGCGACAGCTACATCTGATCCATCTTCTTTGGAACCAAGTTGGCCAAAGTCCCAGAATAGAAACTTGAAAGGATAAGAACATTTAAATGTAAACACCATCTTTCCATCACTTGGGCGGTACCATCTTAATCTCTAAGTATGTGAAGGTCATCCCTATTAAAACCTGTCTTCTCTTTCTACTGTATAGGTTTCAACCCTATAAGATTGACCACCCTTTTATGTGAAACATATTTTTATAACATTCCCATTACTATCCTCAAAAAAATTTTACTCATAATGCAACTTATCTATATAGAATTTCAAAATAAATGCTGAATAAAGAATAAATTAAAGGGCAATAATTAATTATAAACTACATATAATGATCATCAATGATTCATTATCCAATATAAAAATAAATAGGCTATATAATGTTGTAGATAAATGCAGTACCTGTGCCTAGAATCATCAGGAATAGAACGGCTATAAATGCTGACTAATGCAAGTATGTGGCATTAATGATTAAAATGCCATGAACAGTATTGCTAATGGTAGTGGTGTTTTTCTATGTGATTAACAACTTTTGGTAAAGTTCTGAATAAAAAAAGTGCAATTTTTTCCCTTTGGTGTATTTGCATGGTAGTTGCATTCTTGGAAAATTTAGTGTGTATTCAAATTGTGAAAAAAATACTTTGCATTTATATGTATAATGGAGCTAGGTTCTAAGTTCACATAATTATAAACAAATTGTCACCTACTTTTCAAAAGCTGTGCAGGCATGAAACAATTATTTGTTTTGCTGAACTGTCTTGCTTGTTACTTGATGTCTAGCATCCTTGGTGCACCTCTCCCTCCCACATGAAAGTCAAAAATGTTTTCACATATTTCCTACATGTACCCAGAGGGTGGTAGTTCACTAATTGAGAAGAACTGTAGATGCAGATTGTAGTTTTGGATACAAGTAACAGAAACCTAGAACAAATTGTTTAACCAAATAGAGAATTTTAATTTTTCATATGATGAGGTCTGAAGGAAGGCACTCTAAGGAAAGAAAGTGGCCTTATGATGTCATCAACATTCTAGGACAACCCCTTTTATCTTTTTGCTCTTTCATGTATAATGTGTTACTCTCACTCTCATACTTGTCACTTCGTGGTTGTAAGATGATTGTATCAACACCTCCAGCTTCACATCCACATTCCAAGGAAGGAAGACTAAGAAATAAACAAAACTAAAAACGGGGAAGCGTATCTCAATAAAGCTGGGATGGAGGGGAAAGAAAGAAAGGGATAGCATCTGTATCAGGAAAACAAGACTTTCCTAGAAATTCCCAGCAATCTTCCTCTCACGTGTCACAAGATCACTGCTGGCTTCCAGGGATGCTAGAAATGAGGTTGGTTCTTTTTGCTGGACACACTGCCACCTCCAAACAAAATTAAAATTTTGTTAAAAAGGAAGTAGAGCAGAATGGGTATCGGGGAAGCAACTAGCAGTATCTGCCACTCCTGCAATCAGGGAGAAATAGCCATAAAAATAAATATTTCAAGATCTATCTAAGCAGATTTGCCATTACATCCTGAATATTCTAGAAGAGATTTTTAGTCAATTGTGGTGTAAATTTCAAAGACTTTAATGATGGCTTTTGAAAGTGGTGACATATTGACCCAATACTTGCAGTACTCATCTTTCCTGTCTTCTATCTATCCTATCCCACACAGGTAAATTGATATCTTATCTACCAGATAAAGTCATTAGTACCTCATAACATTTTGCTAGAAGTTGATATAAAATTAAGAGAAATTGTTATCACAAAAAAACAAGACTAGGCTAAGATAAAAGGAAGGATTCTTTTGTGAACCATACGTTTTGACCCAGAAGAGCTATTTCACACCCTTCTTCCTGATAGCAAACAATGAGGGAAACAAATGCTTACCATCTGCACATTAAAACCTGTTGAATCATTGGAGAATTGAAAGTACTGCCTCTGTTTGTTTTTAAGACTCAGAATTAAAAAAAAAAAAAGACTCGGGATATGTAAGCTGGGTTGATTCTAACACTAAAATGAAACAAAAACAAATAAACCCAGAGCAAGCTGCTTCCCAAAAGCCGAAGCACAACAAAAAGAGCTGTAAACTTCTTCAGAAGACTTCAAGGGAAAAAATATGCTCTTCTTCGGAAATGGGATATGCCGGGGACATTTTTATAACAGCTTTATGGAGGTATAATTCACATACCATAAAATTCACCCTTTTAAAATGTACAATTCAATTGGTTTTAGTATATTCACAGAGCTAGGCGACTATCACCCTATCTAATTTTAGTATATTTTCATTATCCCAAAAGAAATCCCATGCCATTGTCAAAGAATAAGAGGCATAAACTGCAAGGCAATCAGAAAATGTTTATTTGGGGTCTTAGGAATTGCAACTCAAGAGACACAGATTTGAGTAGAAACTCAGATGTGCTCCGAAGAGGACAAAGGAGGCAGGGGTTTATAAAGGCAGAAACCACAAGCTTACATAGGTCGTTTTGAACAAGTAATGATTGGTTCCGGCAAGGAGAAGCCTGACTTGCCAGTATGAGATTGTTTTTTTTTTTTTTTTGTACTGTATGTAAGATGATTGTCCATTTTCAAAAAGAGGAAATTCTCTAGGATGTGGTCTCTGTGGTTCAAAAGCTCAATTGTCATCCGGTTGTGAACGTGCATAAGCCCCACTTCCTTAATGGTCTCCCAGCTCCATTTTAGAAGCCTTGACATGTGTTACTCCATTTTGTGATCATTCTCCACATTTTCCCCTTTGATTGAGATCTTTTGGCAGAAAGCATCATGGGTCAACCGTTTGTTGCCTTGATATTTCCCACATGGCTGGAAAGTGCATTCCTAGGAGGTCATGTCCCATGTAGAGGGGAAAGCAAGACATGTAGTTACCTATAGGAGTTATGTAGTCAGAGGCTTGGGTCACATTTGAACAATAAGGACGCAGTCAGGAAATGAGTCTTAGGCATGATCTTGTAGTTGTTGCTTGTAATTGTTCTGTTTCCTGGGTAATCATCAAGGTCATCTCTTCATTTAAGTCCTCAAGGTTGATGATGGTCTTGTTTTTGATGGTCATCAATGGATAGGTTTCCTGGATAGTCTCAAGTCTTTGAGTGACCATGACCTTGACTTTTTGAGTAGCCGCACAGTAGCAAGAAACACACAGCATAGTTTAAAAATGACAAAAAGAGAGCAAATTAAGATTATAATAAGCAAAACAAACTGGACCTGAGAATTGCCCCCAAGCCAGCAGAAAGCCAGCTGACCGTAGCAGAAAATTTGAAATTCAGCCAACCTGTAGTAAAGCTGGAGTAGCCCTTAAGAGACTTAGCTAGTTTAAAAAGCTTAGTGGTCTCCATGTCCACTTGGCTAGAAGTGTTAATCCAGATGCAACAGGAAGTGTTTGCAATAGTGCAGACCCCTCCTCAGGTGGCAAGGAGATAGCCTAAGGCTATTCTATTGTCAAGGACTACCCAGGCTAGGGAATCTAAGGACCTTTGTTGAGCCCTAATAGCTCTTGCTGCAAAATGGGTGATTCTGTTGATGGTTCTTGTGAGGTTTTACATCAGAATCTCCAGATCTGTGATTCCAACAACTAACCAAGATCCCCAGATTCTCAAGAGCCAATTGAATAAGTTATCTGAATATTCAGCAGGAAGGTCACATCCCTAACTGTAGCCACAACTATTGTCCTCATATTCAGAGGGATCCTCATCAGGATAATCATCTACAATGGAGAGTACACTTTCCTTTCTATTATCCTGGGTGGACTCTGGTTGTCCACAGATTAGCTTGAGTATAGTGAAAGGAGTGGCTAAGTGTCCCAGGAGGCAAGTTCTTCTCATTCTTCAGCTATCTAGGTACTCACATGCCCATCGAGAATCTTCTTGGCCACAGACACAAATGTAGCCCGAGAGTATGCAAAAGGAGCCAGTGGCATTAGAGAGTTCCAAGGACATATTGGTAGGCAAGTCTTGAGGGATGTAGGTGAACCAGGGATCTATCTTAGGAAGTTTACAGGTGCTCCCATTAAGTTGACAGATCCCTAAGGGGTGAACAGAAGTGGCAATGTCAAGCATGGCTGACAAAGGGGTGTTGTACCATTGAGTTGGGACCTGGAGTTACAGAGGGCCTCACGGTAAGAGTCAGAGGAAGGAAGTGAGGACTTCAGAAGATGCATTGGCATTGATGTAGAAGATAGATCTCTATTTTGGTAGAAGGTGGACAGGCAGAAGGGAGTCAGGGAGAAACAAGAAGGGGATCTTGAGCTAAGGTGGATAAGTTATACCTAGAAGGCAGTAACAGTGGGGGGCCAGTTGTGGGTAACAGTATAATTGAGAACATTGGAAAAATTGTATATAGGTATGACTATGAGATAATCATTTTTGGCAAAAGATGCAGTAGGGAAATGGTGACATATCCAACTTTTGGAGGAGTCCCCAGAGAAGGCTAAAGACTGAGGAAATTGTATTATAGCATTGCTTTTCCAGGAATGAGGGACTGGGAAAGTGAGAGGGTGGAGGGACATAAGGGAAAGCAGGAAAAAGGAAGACATTTCACCACCAGTGTAGAATTCCCACAGTATGTAAAAGGGCAAAAACATTAAAATTCCAGCAAGGAGAAAAAGAAAGCCAAAAATCTCAGTCAAGTTAGGCATGGGTACTGACCTGGTCCAGACTCTGGGACATCTGTCTACCACAGGTGTCATCTGCTTCTCATCTGGATGGAGAGCTGCACAGGATATCTTCAACTTGAGATGCACGGTGGGTTGAAAAGTCCAATAAGGTGAGGGTGCCTTTTTAAGATGAGAGACATGAATCCATGAGTCAATGCCCTTAAGTTTAGCTGCACAAGGGTTGGTTGACAATACCTGGAATGGCGCTTTCCATTGTGGTTGTAGAGTATCCTTGTGAAGACGTCTTTTCTAGTAGGTAAATTCTCCGGGTTGAAGGTTGTAGGGATGTATGTCTTTGTCTCCTGGGAGAATGCTGTGAAAAGACTGTTCTAGTAATGCAGTATTATCTTTAAGTGTACTGGTGAGTTCCCTGCAGTAGGTCAAAATCTCTCCCTTGAGTAGGACAGGCTCATATATTCCTTGATCTAGCCTCATAGGTCATCCTGTGATTATTTCAAACGGGAATAATTTGTGTTTCCCAAAAGGTGTGGACCTAAGATTGAGCAATACCAAAAGCTGCGCTTTTGGCCAAGGGAGGCTGAAAGATTCTATGAGTTTAGCCAATTGGGTTTTTATGATCCTGTTAGTTCTTTCAACAAGGCCAAAAGATTGGGGGTGATAGGCATAGTGAAAGTGCTGCAAGATGGGCCAGATTCTGTACACAGATTATGTGATTTGGCCTATAAAATGAGTCCCTCTACCACTGTGAAGCTCCAAGGGAACACCCCAAGTAGGTATAATCTTCTCTAGGAGAATTTTACTTACAGTATGAGCCATCACCCTGCGGCATGGGAATGCTTCAGTCCAATGGGAAAACATGCATACCATCACTAAAAGATATTTGTATCCTTGTGATGGTGGCAGTTGGATGAAATCCAATTGCCATACCTTGAAGGGTCCAGAAGGTAAAGGGAAATGGCCTGTGGAACTGTGAATAGGCTTTCCGGGGTTGTGTTTAGGACATATATGGCATCTTTGATAAACCTTTAAAGCTTCCAATAATATTGTTTTCCCCAAAGTACCACCTTATCAGTATTCCAGTGAGTCAAGTCATGAACATAGCTTAGAATGTGTTTCTGGAGGTGATCAGAGAGGAGAGGACGGCCATTAGGACCATATCATAAATGTCTCTTTTCTTCAAATGTGCACCCCTTGTTCTGCCCATTTTCTCTTTTCCTTTCTGGGAGCCAAAAGTTGTGCTTCCATAAGATATTTTAAATCTCCAACAAGACTAGGGGGCAGTTTTGGCCTTAGGGCAAATTCAAAAAAAATGGTTTATAATCTTGGAGGGCTGTGGGTTTTGCTGCTGAATCAGCAAAATGATTACCTTCATTTTCTTCTGTGTTCACCTTAGAATGTCCAGGAATCTTTATTACTGCTAAAGATTTCGGTTTCTGAATGGCATCTAAAACATCTAATACATAGGAACTATTTTTAATTCTCTGACCTGTGGAGGTCAAAATCCTCTTTGCTTCCAAAGCATACGGAAATCATGAGCTACCCAAAGGCATACCTGCTGTCTGTATAGATTTTGGCTGCTTTGCCTTCAGCCAGACCACAGACTCAAGTTAAAGCTACAAGTTCAGCTTGGTGTGCAAAGGTAGCCATTGGCAAAGGAGCAGGCTGTACTTGTTTCCATTAAGACACAACCACATATCCCACCTTATGTTTACCAGTTTCATCTTTCAGATGGGACCCTTCAGTGAACTAGACTATGTCAGCGTTCTCAGTTGTTGTCTCTTGTAAGTCTGGCCTGAGGACCAGTGATTGGTCCATCGAGGTAATACAGTTGTGAGGCATGTCATCAGAGAGTAAGGATAGTAGGATTTAGAGAATAACAGCTAGTGATGGTAATGTTTGGTGAAGATAGAAGAAGGAGTTCATAGAAGGTCAGCCTGCTGGCAGAAAGCTGTTGAGTATGATGAGAATAAAGGAGGGCTTCTACTGAGTGGGGCACATAAGTTGTCAAGGGAGAACCCATGACAGTTTCTTCTGCAATTCTGAGGAGAGCTGTGGTTGCAGTGATGACTCTCATGCAGGGAGGTAGTCTTTTAGACACAGGGTCTAATTGTTAGCTGTAATAGCCTATTGGCCTAGATTATCCTCCATGTTGTTGAGTAAGGAAACCCAGTGTGTTTCCTTCTTCCTCATGAACAAAAAGGAAAAAGAGTAACTTATAGTTAGGGAGTCCTGGGGCCAGGGTGTCAAGAAGACCCTATTTAATTGTTTTGAAGGCATTTTGACTTTCTTTAGTCCACTTGAGGAGTACTGGTTGGTCAAACTTAAGCAGAGAGTATAAGAGTTGAGCCATCATTGAAAAGTTAGAAATTCAGTTTCTACAATAGCCAGCCAATACTAGAAATCCCCTTAATTGTCTTGTGGGGAACAGGGAAAGAAAGAATTCCCTTTATTCTACTTGAGTCAAGCATTAACCCTTGGTGGGATATCAGATGCCCTAAATATTTAACTTAGGGTTGATTAAAGTGCAGTTTCTCTTTAGAGACTTTATGTCCTTTGGAAGCAAGCTCCCTTAGAAAGGGCAGTCCATCTGTATCAAATATCTCCTTTGATGGTGAACAAAGGAGGACGTCATCCACATATTTTAATACAGTTTTCTGAAAAGGTTATATCTTCTACATCCACTTTTAAATTTTGAGAGAAGTAGGTTGAGGCATGACTGTCCATGTGTATTGTTGTCCATCCCGGGTAAAGGTAAATAAACACTAGCTATCAGGATCTACAGGAATGCTTAAGAATGTACTACAAAGATCTATGACCATAAATAATTTAGTACTAGGGGAATGGCAGATAATTTATGAGGACTAGAGACAACAGGATGTCTGGGTATTGCAGTGATATTGATAGCTCTTAGATCTTATACAAATCTTCATCCTCTTCCACGAGGTTTGTGTTCAGTGAGGATAGGGGTATTGCAAGGACTTGTGAAAGGAATAATAAGTCCTTGTTTTAAATATTCTTCAGGGGTTGGCCAGGTTGCATAGTGGTTAAGTTCACGTTCTCGCTTCGGCAGCCCAGGGTTCACACATTTGAATCCCAAGCGTGGACCTACACACTGCTCATCAAGTCATGCTGTGGTGACATCCCACATACAAAATAAAGGAAGACTGGCACAGATGTTAGATCAGGGCCAATCTTCATCACAACCCCCCCCCCCCCAAAGAAAAACACAAAGTAAATATTCTTCAATTACAGGTTTAATGCCTTTAATTGCTTCAGCATGTAAAGAATACTGCTCAATGTTAGGCAAGGGCTTATTTGGGTCTACCTCAATTTTTACTGGAATTGCAGTGTGAATATGGCCAATGTCTGTAAAGCTTTTTGACCAAAGGTAGTCAGGAATAATGTTTAAGATGGAATTTCCTTGTTCTTTGACTTGAGTAGATAGGATGGGAACGGAGACCGTTACACAGTTAGGACACAGTTAGGATCATTTATTGAAGAATGGTTAACGTCTTTAAGGTCTCTCTTTTTTTTTTTTTTAAAAGATTTTATTTTTTTTCCTTTTTCTCCTCAAAGCTCCCAGGTACATAGTTGCATATTCTTAGTTGTGGGTCCTTCTAGTTGTGGCATGTGGGACGCTGCCTCAGTGTGGTTTGATGAGCAGTGCCATGTCTGCGCCCAGGATTCAAACTGACGAAACACTGGGCCGCCTGCAGCGGAGCGCGCGAACTTAACCACTCAGCCACGGGGCCAGACCCGTCTTTAAGGTCTCTTGATTCCAGAACTATTTCCCCCTTTTGAGAGAAAGAAATATGGGCCTAGTAAGCTTCAAGAAAATCTCTTCCCAGCAAATCTATGGGGGCAGAAGGGAATGACAAGAATGATGGGATCCTGATATGGGACCTAACTGAAATGGAATTGGGAGTGACTTGAAAACAGTCATGGGGCAATTTGATACCCCCACCATTTGTATAGTCTCTCAGCTCCGAGAAAGGGGATATTAAAGGCTGATGGGTTGGGCACTGATAGGATGGTCCCTATATCAATAAAGTCTCCAGTGACCTCATCTTCAATAATCAAATAAATTTCTCCCAAGGAATTAGTTAGGAGGAAAAAGAATGTCCCCTTTAAATCCTCACAGCAGCCCTATTATTGAAATGATTGTAAAGTTCCCCCTTTTGGAAAGAATGGTTGAGTTTGGGGTTCTTACCAGGGGGTTGATTATTTCGTTGTTGTTGTTTATAGCAATCTTTCCTCCAACGGCCTGGGTTTTTTACAGTAATTATAATCACCTTTTACAGAGGTACTGTTGGTCTGAGGGGATTTGTGGGTTAGTTGTTACATCTGAACTTGCATGATTTGTCTGGCCTGGATTTGGACTTCTAAAGCTACGGCAGCTTCCTTTTTAGCTGTTTTTTGGATTGTTTTTGATAGTCGTTCAGCCAAGTTAACCAAATTATGTGTTTCCATGGTTGTTCACTTAAGCTGGTGCCATTTATTGATAGTGGCAAGTTCATCTTCTAGGCCATTAATAAAGATTTCATTAAAAAGAGTATGTGTTTCATAATTAATATTATCAATTTCAGAGTATTGCTTAAAAATCTTTTCAAATCTATTAAAATAGTCAAACAGATTCACGAGAGTTCTGTTCACACTGTTGAATCCTTTTCCAGTCAATAATTTTTGGAAAGAAATCAGAAATTTTCTCATGAAGTCTTTTAGCTAATTTATGAACATCTCGCATGGCTTTAGAAGCCTTGCTTAGAAAAATCAACCATGAGCTTTTTTCATCCTCCTTTAGAGAACCATTCTTTGGCTCTTCCTTCTCCCACAAGCATGTATATGAGTTGATATAAATCTGAGTAACTGAGTTGATAAGTCTCAATGAATAATTCAAATTCCTTTGCAAATTTAATAGAGTCTTCCTTTGGATCAGGGAATCCCTCCATCAGAGCTAATAATTTAGATTTTGTCCAAGGGTTGTGGGAGACCGTGGAGTTACCATTGTTTCCCATCTTTACCTTAAATGGAGCAGCTATTGCAGAAAGGTCAAGAGGAGCTTCAGGATCATCATTATAGAAGGGAAATTCAGTCAAAGATGGATATTGAGGAGGTAGATTGGAAGACGAGGGAGGAGCAAAAGCAGTTGTAGTGCCAGAGAAAGCATCGGCAGATTTTTCTAACTTTGTAAGTCTTTGAGAGAGATCAGAATTAGCCTTGGTGAGTTTAGAATTAAGAACTTGCAGGGAAGCAACCTTTTCAGTGTTTCACTTAGAGGCCACAAGATACCAATTAAAATAAGCTTCCCATTCAATTTGTTTGGTTTGATAGCCCTTTTCCAATTAAACATGCAAATAAACCAATTTTGGAATTTCAAGGGAGCCCCATTTATGCCAGTGAAGCCTTAAATCGTCCCAGGTGATGTGAGTCCATGGGGACAGAAATCTACATGTAGAAGGACCATATTCTTTAAACATAAACCCAGCAGGAGTCCCACAGGGGGATGCTCTTTGGTAATTCCCTTAGAGAATGGACTTTTCATTTGTAAGTACTTACCAAACAAACAAAGGCTCAACAAAAGGAACAGAAATTCCTTAACAAAAGCTGGTGACAAAGGACACCCAAGGACAGGTCTGAACTTCTACTAAGGTGGGAGGTTGGGCCCCAGGGGGTCTTCCCACTGGGAGCCCGAGCAGCCAGGAGGAGATGACAGAGCAAAAAGGACTCTGCAGGTGCGCTACTCGTGTCCATGCTGTGGTGTCTGAATTGGAGGTCAGTTGCTCTGGATCCCACTTCTGACATCATGTAATGTCAATACATAAGAGGCATAAACTGCAAAGGAATCAGAAAATGTTTATTTTGGGTCTTAGGAATTGCAACTCAAGAGACACGGATTTGAGTAGAAACTCAAATGTGCTCCAAAGAGTACAAATGAGGCAGGGGTTTATAAAGGCAGAACCCGGAAGCTTACATAAGTTGTTTTGAACAAGTAATGATTGGTTCTGACGAGGAGAAGGCTGACTTACCAGTATTGTGTTTTTTTGTACTGTATCTAAGCTGGTTGTCCATTTTCAAAAAGAGGAAATGCTCCAGGATGTGGTCTCTGTGGTTCAAAAGTTCAGTTGGGGGTTCGGCCCGGTGGTGTAGCAATTAAGTTCACATGCTCTGCTTCGGTGGCTGGGAGTTCATGGGTTTGGATCCCGGGTGCAGCCCTATACATTGCTTAGCAAGCCATGCTGTGGCAGGTGTCCCACATATAAAATAGAGGAGGGTGGGCACAGATGTTAGCTCAGGGCCAATCTTCCTCAGCACAAAGAGGAAGATTGGTGGCAGATGTTAGCTCAGGGCTAATCAATCTTCCTCAAAAAAAAAGTTCAGTTGGCATCTGGTTGTGAATGTGCTTAAGCTCCACTTCCTTAATGGTCTCCCAGGTCCCTTTTAGAAGCTTGATGTGTGTCACTCCATTTTGTAATCATTCTCCACACCATTAATAGTCACTCCCCCATTCCTTCCTTCCTCCCGGCCTCTGGCAACCACTAATCTATGTTCTCTTTCTATGAATTTGCCTATTGTGGATATTTAATATAAACAGAATCATACTATATGTGGCCTTTAGTGTTTGGCTATTTCATTTAGCATGATTTAAAGGCCCATTCATGTTGTAGAATGTATGAATATTTCATTCCTTTTTACCACTGAATAAAATTCCCCTATATGGGCATACTTAATTCTGTTATCCTTTCATCAATTGCTAGACATATGAGTTTTTTCCATGTTTTGGCCCTAGGAGACTTTTTGTATGTCATAAATGGCCATATGTGTCTTTATGCCATGATCAGAATAAAAGTAATCATTCTTTTAATGGACATTTTTTTTTTGTCAAGGGACAGAAACCAAAAAGTGTGTTATTTTTTTCATTCAGAAAACATTTTTTCAATTGTGTGGAATTATATAGACATGTTGGAAGGGTGTAATGCTTATTTTTTCTGTGTAACAATTCACCTCAATGTTTATTTGAAAAAATTATTTTATTATGTGCATGGATGCTGTGGGGCACAAATTCAGACAGGATGCCGCAGGGATGACTTGTCTCTCTCTGTGATGTCTGGAACCTCAGCTGTGAAGACTTGAAAGTTAAGTTTGACTCAATGGCTGGCAGCTAGAATTCTGAAGGTCTCCACATGACCCTGCTGTATTGTTTGGCTTCCTTTTAGTATGGTAGCCTCAGAGTAGTCAGACTTCTTACATGGTAGCTCAGAGTTTGAAGCAATCAGTGTTACAACAAACAAAGTAGTAGCTGCATGGTCCTTTATGACCCAGCCTTGGAAGTCACAGAGCAAAACTTCAGCCATCTTCTATTTTTTAAAGCAGTTACAAGCTCACCCAGACTCAAGAGGAAAGAACATAAGCCCTACCTCTTAACGGTAAGAGTGTCAAAGAGTTTTAGGCCCATGTTTTAAAACCATCACACCACAAATGGTATGTTTTCTGATGGGTGCAGTTTTATATCTTCAAAGTATATAATTAGAAATAATTAAATCTGGGGCCGGCCCCATGGCCGAGTGGTTAAGTTCACAGGCTCTGCTTCAGCGGCCCGGGGTTTCGCCAGTTCAAAGCCTGGGCGCGGACATGGCATGGCTCATTAAGCCATGCTGAGGGGGCATCCCACATGCCACAACTAGAAAGACAAACAACTAAAAATTCACAACTATATACTGGGCGGCTTTGGGAGAAAAAGGAAAAATAAAATCTTAAAAAAAATAAATCTAAAATCGAGAGAATAAGCAATTGCATTTATTTACCAACTTGTCACAGAAGATATGCATACGTCAGATTCAGTAAAAGAAGGTAAAAATAACCAGAAGCCAAATAAAGTTGTTGGTGGGAACAATTTTGATAGAAACTTGGCTCAATTAGAGTTACTGAATTTGAGCAAAAACATTGAGCACCAAGGTTCATGGAAGCCCAAACCAATTGTAAAGCAGTTACTATGTCCAGATATCATCCTTAGCTCCTTACACATTCAGGCATTTAATTCTCACAAGAACCCTATGAAGTAGCTACTATTATCATTTATATTTTATCTATGAAGAGAATAAGAGAAATTGATGCTAAGGAACTTGCCCATGGTCATACAACTAGTAAGTGTTGGAGTCAGGATTTAAACGTAGGCAGTCAGGCTTCAAAGTCGATGCTTAAAACTCATGCTACGTAGCCTCTGACCAATTTTTATTAACACCGGTAACAATGTTTATAAAGAAGACATACAATTTCTTCATAACATTTGATTATGCTAACCCTTGATTAAAAGCCAAGGTTTTAAATGTAAATAATCCAGGCCTCTGAATGTATCATTCTGACTCTCATTCCTTTTGCTGTCAAACTTCTCTATAGATAGTGCCTACACGGGTTACCTTACCTACCTAGCTAACCTATGTTTTTACTCCGTGAAATTTGCTCACCTTCCCTGAAACTATAAGCCAAATCAAGTGACCTTTTGTCAGACCCAGGGCACTGTAGATGTTTGATGCAACTAATATGCTTGACCACCACTTTTTATTCAATTAAATTAAATAGTTAATATATTAGTTTATATATATATATATATATATACACACACACATATATACACATGCACAAGACAGTCTTTGCTCTCATAAGTCTTGAAATACCATAGGTCATAGGACACAAAATATTATAATAGAAGTAAGAATAAATTGTGATTTTAAAAGGGTAAAAAAACATTCTAATGAGAATGGAAAAATACAACTTATTTGATGGGGACCAGAATCATGAATAAGTTCATGAAGAACATGGCATGTGTAACAGGTATTAAATATGGTTAAGAACTAACCTTGCCTGAGTATATAGCAGTTAACTTTATCAATAAAAATCCTACTCACCCAACAAAATGAATTTTAAAGGTGTTTTTGCTCCATAAGAGTTTTTTCCCTGAAATTTACAGCCCAAAGTGACTGTTTCTTCTTTGTATGCCACTTATGTCGTGTGACCAAGTATTAAACATTTAAAAAAAAAATTCATTGAAGGTTGCACCTGTGGCTTGGCTGTGTTTATACTGACCACAGAGCATAACGCAGTGCTGCACATAATAAAAACCTAAGAAGTGATCTTTAATATAGTCGAATATAGGAAAGAAAGTGAATATGGACTAGAGAAAACGGTTGCCTCTGTTAGGGCCTACGAGTCACCAAAATATGTCAGCAACAGTTTAGAACAAATAGATTAAATGAAAAATAATTCCATTAACATTTTAAAATGTCGAATTCTACCTAATTTCATATGGCTGAGATATATTAAGACTTTTCAGTTTTTAAGACTAAACAAAGAATTGGATAATCCTTCTTGCACATGCCTGATTTAAAATCCATTGTTTCATTATTTAGATTGCCATAAACTTCACATTATTGTTATTTTAGCGTTAAATTATGCAAGGACTTTACTATTCTGAACACCTACCTTTTTCTTTAAAAAATTAGAATGGTTATCTCAGAGAAAAATCGTATAGAAAATGCTGATAATAATATATATTTTGTGAATTTGCAGTGAGGATTAATTTGTGTTTATCTAGATATTGTAATCACCAAAATACTATGCAATTGAAATGCTATCTGATTTTCCAACTCTATATTGAATTATTGGAATAAACTCTACTATGGGTTCATGAGATATTAATACAGGTGTACTGCTGAATGAATTAGCCCCAGCTTTTTTAAAATAAAAATGTTGATTGTTTCATCACAGTTAACATTTGACCTCAATCTGCCATGAACCACTATTTGCTTTGTTAAAAATCCAGCTTAATTTTGATATTATTTGCACTTTCAACAAAGCATACTCTTAAAAACAGGGTTTTGTTTTGTTTTTTACAAAGTGACAAACAATATCATTTAAAAAAAAATAGTATGATAATGAACATTGAAATCATAAGTGTCTCACCTGGTCAAAATTAGTCAAGGATGAATGTCATTTTTACCCTCAAGGGAACTGCCAATTTGGAAATTTAATATACTGGATCAGCAATGATCTAGGAAAGTAGGACACCAAATTAGTTACCATTAACTTGTACCGTGGAGTGGCTCCAGTGAGAAAATTGATGCGACATTAAGGAATTCAGTAATTATGTACATATGTACACATACACCAAAGTGCACATATTCCTGTATACTTTAAAAATAACAGTGGTTTTCGTGTAATGTCTCTGAAAATCTGAGCCCATGAGTAAAATAAATTGGTAAAAATGAATGTTAGTCACATAGCCTAGAATTTTTCAAGGGTAAATTTCAGCTCTATAGAAAAAAAATAATCTCACTTTATTAATAGATGTTTGTTAGTATATTTCAGTGTTACTTATAGACATTTATAGTCTCTTTTTAATTGGCGATATTAATAGTGATAACTCACTGCGACAAAGCAAGAAAAAAGTTTTATCCTAAGTTTATAGCTTAAGCAGTTGGAAAAGTTTTGTTTTGTTTAAATAAAATTTGTCAAATAATAGAAAAGACATTTAGGAATAGAATAATTATTTTTAAATACTTACACCGAAATTTATAAATTGATAAGAAAAAAGTCTACTCTATAGGAACATTATCAAAAGAGATGAATAGGCAGTTAAAATGAAATGAAATACAATTATCTAAGAAAATCATAATTCAGGAATTTAAAATTAAGACGTGTCTCACCTATCAGATTGACAGAGATGAAGTGCTTACAAATGCACACTGGAGGCAAGCGTGTGAGGAACAAAACCCTCATAGACTGTGGAGTAACACAAATAAGCCCAGGCTTTTGAGCTCAACTTAGCATTATCTTTCACAATCAAAAGTATAACCATTTTTACACAGCAATTCTACTTGAAAGAGTGTGCACTTCATCTATGTTTGCACAAGGGTAAAAGTATAGATGTACATGGATTTTTCACTGTAGCTGAGTAATAGGAAAATAGGAAGAGAGAGAGGTAATCTGAATGAGCATAGGTAGGTGGTAGTCCCTACAAGCCCTTTATACTACAGATAAAAAGAATGAGATTAATTTATAGGAACAGACATTGAAGTGTGGTCAATATGTGGTTTTCATTGTTTTAATGTACATATATATATATATATTCTAGTTTATTAAATGTGTAAAATGGTTCTATTTGTATAAAAACACTATCAGTCAATTAATCAATATTATGTGTTTGTGTAAAGAAGCTCAGAGCATGGCTGTTTAGTATCATAGCAACCATTTTATAGTTTTATATAGAGAGAGTGGAATTTGGTGGTGGTTGAATTTTCACCTATGCATGAGGGGCTGACATATGGGAATATTTTTCTGGTTTAATTTGCATTCACTATTTCACTTTAAGAATTGATTAACCAATTACATATATACATGATTATATCTATATCTATAAAAATTTTTTAGTTTAAAAATGGAAGAAAAACCCAAGTTCTCTTTTTGTATTGTTTTGTTTTGCTTTTTACAAGATGGCTACAATGCATAGTGACAATGTTATCCTAGGCAAAAAAATTACTAATTTCAAAGCATTTGCTCACTTATTTATTTATCTTTGTAGCAGATGAAGCTTAAAAATATATCTTTTGGAGTAATATCTTGGGGGATTCTCCAGCTGCGAGGGGTGTTTCATCAGTATTGACTCCTTCAGCTGAAGCAATTTGATCCTCTCAAAACTCAAATGGAGAGTGAGAACTTCTTTTTCTCCCTTATTTCCTTTCACTAAAAATAGCTATCTCATTGTTGAAACAACTGGAAGGTAACTGGAAACTTTCAGTGGTGCTAAATCACTGCATAAAAACGTTCTGTTTAAAAATTGGAAATACCTCAAGTAAAGCCATTTAAATCTGACTAGCAGAAGCAGATTCTGAAGAAAATGGTGTACGTGATCATTAGCAGCAATGCATGCGTTCACGTATTCATTCAACAAACAAACTTTTGATGAGCACCTGCTGAATCTCAGGGACTATAATCAATGCCTAAAATGCAAAGATGAATAAAGGCCAATTCCTGCTTTCAAGGAAATGATAGTCTGTTAAAAAAAGGATTTGTAAATACTTATGAGGAATAAAACAACAGTAAGATGTGCAAGAAGGAGCGCTGACACAGAGGGAGAAATCAAAGCCAACTGGACAAGTGGGGCCAGGCTTCATATGGCACTGTCTTGAAGGATGCATGGAAGTAACCTCCAATGGGCAACTTCCAACTCAGTTGAACTCTCATCATGCTTCCTGCCCAATCAACATTACATTTTCAACCTTGTTTCTAAAAGAAAAAAAAAAAAAAGATGAGACATTGGGTAGAAAAAAGAAAGATCAACTATAATGGACACTATAAGATGAATGTAGAGTTCTTGTCGAAGCTAGCAGGCACTGTCCATATCCCCTTGACATTCGCATTCTACCTGATGGTTTTCTACTTGCATGCAACTGGGGATTTTCTTTGATGAGTTTAGCCGTCATGGGGAGGGCTACAAGTACTGGAATATTGAGACCCCAAGTGGCATCCTTTAGTTAATGAGAGATGAGAATTGGATGATAAATATCCTAACTTTGACTCTCCAATGGGACAAGTGTGAGACATGTCTACATCATCTTCCAGAGGTCCCCAGTGACATTGAGCCCCGGTGGCCAATAGTCATGACTTTCTCATTGATGCACCCTGTATTGGCATTCCTCTCTTCTCTTCTCATTTCTCTACTTCCCTAGTGGTGCTTCCTGTGATGACCATCAAAATGATCAACATGGACTCAAATTCCTGTCTCAGGTCTGATGCTGGGGAATCCCATGCAAGACCTTGGGCAATGGATCGGATATGAGGGGTGACAGAGGAGACTAAAAGGCCCCCACATCTCTGGCTTGGGAGACGGATGGATAGCAGCATCAGTTAGTGAATATACACTGCCTTTCCCTGCCTAAGGGTGTTTTGTTCAGTCAAAATCCTGCCCAGTCAAGCCCTGAAGAAGACGCGAATGTTATTATAATCCAAACTGCCTGTGGAGTTACGAGTCTGTATGATAACAGTTTGCATTGGCTTTAGTATCCTAATTTTGCTAGCTTGTTAGCCTCTCTGTGTGCATCTGCAAGACCTTGGCCACTCTTCAGTGTTTCCCAGTCCAATCTACATTATTGTCCTTGTTGGATGTCACTCAGACACTCTCAAGTTTGAACTGCTGCTTGCTTCCCCTAGCTCTATTGCTGAATGCTTCTCTCAGCACCTTTCACACCTCTATCAGCTTCACTCTTGACAGTCTACTCTAGGCAGATGCTTGCCTCCACAGCTGCTGCAGCTCAACACTGTGCCCTCGGCCACCGTTAACCTCCTCAATGCTGCTGTTCGGTGCTTTGCTTGGTGCTTTCAGTGTGCATGAAGCCACAGCTACTGAACATATCCATGAAATCACAAGGGGAAACTTCCCATGCTCAGCATTATACTCTGTTATAAGGGAGTCACACAGAGTTGCTGGGCCCCAAAGAGGGACTGTTTTAATAAGATAAATCCTTCAAGTTTACAGGTTGTTCTTGTATCCTAGGGCACACATTTGACACTAAAGTGGCTGAGTTGGTTATGGGTTCAGGTAACAGCCAGCAAGGTGTACTTGAGACTTCTCTACTCTAATGCTTAGGCCAAGTTATCATTTAGCTTATTGTGTTCATACCTGTAGGATGAATTTTATCTTAGAACAATAGACTTCCTCCTTGAAACTGTGCTTTTTGCAGCTCCTCAAATTTCATGGATGTGTATCCTCATGTGTTGTCTAAAAATAGAGAGTTATAAGTTACTAATTTTGTTTTTATCAGGAAATCCTAAGGGTGTTATGTAAATTAGATGTAAATAGATACTGAAAGGTAAGGATATTATTTGACTGCCCCATTCACCAGAAGTAACTGAACCTTTGCTTTGGTCAAACCAGAATCCAATCTACCCTGAATCTTAGACACTTTGTTTTAAGTATGATTCAATGCCAGTTTTGTTACTGAAGTATAAATGATTGTTATTTGTGCTTGCATAATTAATACATTATAGGTGCACAGGGACCATTTTAAAAAGCATTTATTATGGAGAATTTCAAACATATACAAAAATAAAAAAATGGTATAACAAATACCACATACCCCTCACTCAGCTCCAACAATTATAATCATTACCATCTTGTTTTCTCTCTATACCCGCCCACTTCCTGTCTCTAATTGTTTTGCACCAAATCCCGCCCGGAAAGTATATCACTTCTCTAAATGTTTCAGCTTGTATTTCTAAAAGAACCCTCCTTTTTAATGCCACTGTGACACCCAGGAAAAGTAATATTTTCTTAATATCATAAAATCCACAGTGCTTATGTTTCCCAGATTATCCTATAGAACTCCACTAATTTTTAATTAATTAATTTGAAATGAACGAGACTACATTGGATTTTTAAATGTAATTATTAAATCTAGTTTAATCTATAGATTCCTCCTAAAAGTTTCTCCTCCTTCTCTCTCTTTCTCTCTCTTTTTCTCCTGTTGTTTTGAAGAAACAGGACCTTTTATTTAGATTTTGTTGATTATATCCCCATGGTATTGTTTGCAATATTTATCTATCTCTTGTGGTTATTATAAACTAGCAGTCAAATCTGGAGAGCTGCTCACAATCAGGTTCCTTTTCTTTTTTTCACAAGATGACTTTATAGTGTTGTGTGTTTTCATCAAAAGTTACCTAACATTTGGTTGCCTCACTTTTATGGTGTGTGATATTAGCAACCATTGATGATCATTGTCTTGACTAATTGTTTTATTATAGATTTCAAAATAATAATATTGTATCATCCCTTCTTCATGTCTTAGCTGGAGTATTTTTATAAAGAGAACTCCTCTGCATTACCTATTTGGTTACCTTGTGGTGTAGTCCATATAGGAAAAGCAGAATGAATGCTTCAGTACCTCTCCAAAGAGAACAATTTTCAAAATAATGCATTGGGTCCTTAGTCTCTTCCCAAACGTACCGGTGGTGATTTTTATTTATTTATTTTTACTTTTATGTTTTGGTATTGCTATGAATATATGGACTTAAATATATTTAAATACAGTTGATATATTTCAATCTTTTTTTCTTATTATCCTTATTGATCCTCGTATTTTTCCATTTCTATCCAGTGGAAGCCTCTTCACATTGGCTCCTGAGTCCTTTTGATATGACACTAATGAACTTTGATACGCCACATAGAGCTTTGATTGTAGACCACCAATGGGTATTCCTGATATGTGGGTGTAACTTTTCTTTCTGGATTATTTATTCATTTAAAACATTTACTTAGTGACTAATATTTACTAGGAGTTAAGGAAGCGGTAAAGCAGCAAACATTCCTTATTTCTGTATTTGGACTAATAGAATCAACCAAATAGTAGTTATTGAGAATTTATTATGTGCTTAGCACTCTCGAAATGTTGTGTGCAGAGAAAAATGATGGCAGATTAGACCGTATCCTAAATCTAAACGGATTTCCAGACTGATCAGCGACTTTGCTTCTGAAAACCTTGGGTGCCCTTAATCGGCGTCATCAACACTCACAGCTAGTGAGTGATCAGATAAAAGGTCACAATAAGGAACGTCTACCTCTCCTCTTGTAATTTAGGTTATATTAACTTATTCAACTTATTTCAGCATAAAGAAGACAGAATCATATCCCCTGTAATCTATTACCATAATTTATTGTTTTCCTTGTTTATACCGCCTTTCCATTTCTATATTCTTATATAATTTCATTGATTTTTTGTGGGAAGTCTCTTCACTTTTGACCAAGTTTTATTTTGACACTCAAACTACTGTGCACATGCATGTGTTGATGTGTATGCAGAATATGTTTTTATGTGTGTATGTAAATTTGGTCCAATAGAGTGGTATGACTGTCTTTGGCGTCGTAGGTTATGCTATATTTACACATGCTCTAGGGCTCCTGATTCTTCTTGCAGGCAGAAGGCATTTTCAGATGTGGTGTAAACCTATGAAGGACAGGTCACATGTCAGGTCATCACTGTTTCCTTCTATTTGTGCCCTGTCTTTCACTAGTATCCTTCAGGCTATTATATAAAGGGTTCATTGGTTATAAATCATTTTGTCCTCTGGTTCTGCTTTTCATGCTGATTCACCCATAATGGAACTGATGCCCTGGTCTGTACTGCAGTGATATTGCCTTCAAGCATATCGAGCGCGGGAAGTTAATTCCCATTTACTATTAAGCCTAATCAGTTACAGCTGCCCAACAAAATTGTGAGACCTATTTTGCTTTAAAAAAACAAAGGGACCCTCCTATTTGAGTGGGCATGTTTATTAAAATGTATATTAATCTACCTTCTCTCTCTTCAATAGTGTTTCTCTACAAAGACCCAATCTCAAATTCCCCCAGTGTTAAGATATTTTACTTGATGGTTGTTATGGTGTAGTACTTCTCAAACCTGAGAAAGAAACAGGCCAACTGAAAAAGAATAAAACGTGTCTATGGCTAACCAATGCTGACAAATTAATTTTCTTAAAAGTTACTTATATAAGCACAAATATAAAACAAAGGGCACACATTTTATGGTTAAGGGGCTTATGGATCTATAACACCAAATAATATTTTCAAATTAAATTTTAATAGTACAAAAAAGGCAATAAAATTCAAATATAAAATCTTAACGTGACTGCCAATGTTGTTTTGGATAAATGAAATGGCCTTTTGTAAAGCAAATACAGTACCAGCTACAGTGGTACATGGTCTTTTATTTACAACATGCCTTTTTGTTTTATATATGTTGTGAGGGCTCAATTATTTCCCTGCTTTTCTCTATTAAAACCTTTGCAAAACATTCATGTACACACTATAACCATATTTTTGCCATCATGTAGCCCTATGCTTTTATGTCATCTGCCTGCACCAGTTACAAAAGTCTAGTATTCTCTGCTGCTCTCATTATCCCATGATTAAAGGTACAACTTAGTTTAGGAAACTGAAGTTCCAGTCTAAAAAAATGTTGTTCAGTTAAAATTATCACTAAGAAAGAGAAGTTGTACCCTTAGAACTGGAAAAGGATTGAACAAGAGTACAATACATGTACAACTGGGATGAGTTTGTTCACGTTTTCATTAGAAGAGGTCAAATGGGAGACTGCATGCTTTAACACTCAAGGAAATCTTCGATGCAAATATACATGGACCTGGAAATTACATAGCAGTACTTGCTTAAAGGTATTCATTCAAATCACTCAAAGAAAGCTCATAATAACTGCTTCAGATTACCTCAGAGATCAAATCAGTAGATACGGTATTTCCTTTTTGTTAAAAAAGAAAAACGATTGTACTCTCTTTTCAATATGCTTATTAAAATGCACAGAAAATTATGAACAAAATATTAAAGTAGTTATTTTGGCTAGTGGGATTATGGTATTAATTATTTATTTAATTAACATTTCATTCAATAATTAACAAAGATTTATTGAGTTTCTATGACACAAGCATTGTCCTAAAGTCTTTGCCTTATCAGAATTTTCTAATATATTCATAATGACTGCATTTTAAAAATGCAAAATATATAGGACATGTTTAAAAAATAGCAGTGGGAATAATTGCATGCTGAAGTTAAGTAGAATGGATGAATCAAGCATATCATAAAAAACTTTTAAGTGGGTATTATATACCAGTCACTATTCCATACTTCAACCATGTATAAAGTTAAATACTGCCTTAACTGAGACAAAGAAAGTAAGTAAATGAGTATCTACTTGTATGGACAAAAATAAAACAAAACCAAAAAACAATAGCAACAAAAACCCCAAACCAAACTAAACCAAGCCAAAAGACTGCAATGAAATACCCACATACTTCAACAGGATTTTCTCAGAATGGCAGGCAATATATATTTTCTTCTTCCGTGTTATGTAGATTCCAAAATATCTATAATCAATACCTATAATTTTATGAGAAAAAATTGAACATTATTCAACAAAGAATCTAATCATGCAATACATCTGATGTTTAAGTAGAGATATATATTTATGTGTGTATATATATATTATCTTTTACAAACATTGCAATAAAATGGATGTTTCCCTTCGTGGCATGTTCATTGGTGTTGGCATGCAGGGTTTTATCTATATGGCATAGCCTTTTGAGACCAAACAATAGACAGGTAGATGTAGACCAGAAAGAAAGGTTCAATTGTATCTTTAACGGTCACCTTCCGGTCGCTGCTGAGATCTTTAATGAACTCAGAATAGGAGTCTATAAATGCATTAGTGTAACCTAAGGTGAAACTGTGAAAAACTGCCTATTCAGTAAAATAAATCAAAAAGATTTGCATGGAGGTATAGGGCCAAAGGTTAGGTTAAGAGATTTATAAAGAAGACTGCCAAAATGGGGAAAAGGTAATTGAGTCATAATCCCATTATTCTGAATTTGATCTATGTAGTCAAGATTCTCTGACTCTTGGTCTGTGGGAAAGGCACCTAGAGTGGAAGCAAGAACAAAACAGTTTGGAAATTATGAATGTATTTCCTAAGGACCTTATACTTCTAACCAGGAAATACATACAGGAGAGTCTATTTCTCAATCTCATTACCATTCTAGAAATGGTCTCTTGTGTTAGTATTTAAGAGTAATCACTAACCGAATGCAATATGCATTAGGGAGTAGTATTTTTAGAAGATAATGGCACAAGAAAAAAGAAAACTACATTGCTGCTTGCTAGTGGTAGGCATATGGCCCATCATACTGTTTCTATAACATAACCAAGGAAGCTAATGTCTTGCTGTTGTTCTTGCAACATTATTTTCAGCCCTTAGCTAATACTGCTACAAGAGGGCAAAACTGTTTCTACTATTCAGTGAAGTAGAATTTATTAAAACCACTATGTGCCAGAAAAAAAAAGACAAATCGATGATTGGATTATGACTTCTCTCCTGGAGAGAGAATTCCAGTTCTGAAAATAATGTGACCTTGACACACCTTGGTTAGCTTTGATGTGACCAAACTGACCAATCAACCAAACAACACACAACAAAACTGAGATTGGCTGCGATTACCTGAATCTAGCAGCGCCAGAATGTGGTTACTAAGAATTGGGCTCAGAGGCCAGATTGCCTGGGTTCAAATCCTGTGCCTTCTACTTTATGCACTACAGACTCTCAGGCAGGTCATTCACCTTCTCTCTGCCTCAGTTTACTCATCGGAAAAAAGAGGACTTTAAGGGTATGAACCTCATGGGATTATTTTGAAGATTAAGCTTTGAAATTACTTTGAACTCTGGCAGGCACGTTACTGTTAGCTGTGATCTCAACAATATGCTTTCTCCATATTTAAGAAAAAATTTAAAAATTCATTAAATGAGCATCTTTGGAATAGCTTGGTAAGAGTATGGTATAGTTCATTAATTGTGTTGCCTTTTGACATATTAAAAACAAACCCACCCATCTCCCCCCCAAAAAAACACTCTTATATGCCTATTTTGAAACAGTTTTGTGCATTTATAATATCTAAAAAAAAGTTTATCTTAAATATCAGGTTTGTAATAATGTAGATTGCAATTGTAATAATGTAAG
Source organism: Equus quagga (assembly GCF_021613505.1). NCBI lineage: Eukaryota > Metazoa > Chordata > Mammalia > Perissodactyla > Equidae > Equus > Equus quagga. The sequence goes on from NC_060276.1 coordinate 96,349,899, forward strand.
TTCTGGTTAAAAAAGAGTTTAAGTAACACGGAATTTAAGTGAATGAGATAATAAATTAACCAATAAGATTCCTTCTCTGTTTGGAAAGAAACTGCTTCCCGGTTGAATTTATGTGTTACAAACATGAAGAGAAAAAAGGAAAATAGGCAATACCTTTTGCAGCCCTGTTCTTAACAAATATTGATTGAATGGATGGACGTTTTCCTTAAAAAGCTGTAATCTTACTTGAGATTACTTGAAGGGTCAAAATATACCTTTTCTTGAGAGACAAGATTGCTAGATAATTTGCAGATAAAATAAACTGAAGGATCCTCATTAAGGTAATTGACAGTTCTCAGGTAGATCAAGCAGTAGGAGGAATTTGTGTTAAGATATTAATATCTGAGTTACAATTAAGTTGGCAGCAGTCCATGCACTGCCTGGAGACCCAGAGATTTTCAGTACAGATAAGGTTTTTCTGAGAACTTAAAGGAAATAAAATTTGCAATAGTGATTGATAAGCCCCAAGTTTATTAAAGAAAGAAGTTACCTTTATTCTTGCCCTTTGGTTTTCTTAAACTCTTGCTATATATTGCATTTTTATTTATCTTTAATACACTTTGTTATTGAAGCATAATATAAATCAGAAATGTGCATACAACATAAATAAAATCACCACCAATTGGATCAAGAAATAGAAATTAATATATATGATTTTTACTGCAATCTTCTCTTATATTGAAAATCTAAGTTCCTAATGATATTAATGTAATTAGATATTTGGTTTATCCTACTGTATATAATGGGTCCAAGATAACAGTTCTTGAGTTATTTTTATAAAATAAAGTTAGAGATTAGTAATGATTTCTATACTTATTATATTATTATATGTTTATAGGCATTGGCTACCCACTCTGATGATCAGCCTGCTCTCAATTACCTGTCTGAAGACAGCCTTTCTCTGCAGCTGTGTATTTCTTGCCCCATCTGGAGCCTTTGCCATCAGACATTATGTCTGCCGTATTTTTTCCACTGTGGCAAATCGCAGTTTTCTTTTTGAACTGCTTGTTCTTAGCCTTGGTTGCTGATGTGGATCTTTCATTTGTTCTTCATTTTAGGCTGTGCTCTGGCTCTAAAAATGGTTTCTTAATGGTTCTGTGCTTTCACTTCTTTCTTCTCCTGTTCCTATGCCCTTAAATCTCAGTATCTTCCAAAGTTCCAAATGAGAGTCAGGACTCAACAGAGTCATGAGACTATCACGATAGGTGATAGTGTTTATTTGGGCCTAGTGGTTAATAGAGCTGGCTCTGGAATCAAGCTAACCAAGGCTTATATGTACAAGCTTGATCATGAGCTAAGCCTCACTTTCCTACATACCTATGTCAAAAGTTTTCAGTACAGATGGTCCCTGACTTACGATGGTTCGACTTAAGATTTTTCAACTTTACAATGGTGTGAAAGCAATACACATTCAGTAGAAACCATACTTTGAATTTTGAGTTTTGATCTTGTCCTGGGCTGGTGATATGTGGTACAATCCTCTCTTGTGATGCTGGGCAGTGGCAGCGAGCCGCAGCTCCCAGTCAGCCCTCGATCACGAGGGTGACAACCCTTACAACCATTCTGTACCCAGATGACCATCCTGTTTTTCACTCTCAGCACAGTATTCAATAAATTACATGAGATATTCAATACTTTATTATAAAATAGGCTTTGTGCTAGATGATTTTGCCCAACTGTAGGCTAATGTAAATATTCTGAGAGTGTTTAAGGTAAACTAGGCTAAGCTGTGATGTTGGGCAGGTTACGTGTATTAAATACATTTTCCACTTATGATATTTTCAACGTACAATGGGTTTATTGGGGCCTAACTCCAGCATAAGTCAAGGAAGATCTGTCTATGTTAGCCATTATAATATTTCTTCTACTTATGAATGAACCATGAAAATGTCAACTATATTTACTTTTTTTAATGTTGTTTTATCAAGTGCCTGGCACATATTAGGCACTGAAATATTTGCTTAATGAATCAAGATAAAATTTAATAAGGAAAACATAATTTCGTAAATTAGGATTCTGCTCTCTCTCCCAAAAGTAATAAATATATGCTGGAGGAGACATGACACTGGTTTAAAAAAATTAAAAGACATGAATTTATGGTGACTCTAGTATTATGATATACATACAAAACAATAAAGAAATATAGAATGGTAATGGAAATGATGCCCAAACATGCTCTTTGTTGACGCTAAAAGCATGTTCATCAGACCAAATCTGTGCTGTTCAGCTCTGGGAAACGTAATTTAAATGAGATATTGCAAAGCTGGAGCCTGTCTAGAAAGCAACTGATAATTTTAGGGTATATTAGCTGTCTTCAAATGTTCAAAGAGCTGTTCAGTGGAAAAATGATGAAGCATATTATTATTATTAAGGTGAGTACAAAGAAAAGAGAGACAGGTATCTACTCACAATTTATAAAACAAACAAACATGGTAACAGTTAAATATGGCCAAAGGTAGAAAAAGCTTCATCTGGAAGTAATGAGGTCTCTCTCACTGGTGTGTGATATGGGGGCTTAACAGCTATTTAAGGAAAACAATGAAGAGGTTTGGGGCACAAATTAGGAATTGAGAATATTAGGGCTTTTTACAATATTTTCATCGAGCCTAGGAGTGTTTCAAGGGCCATCTCCTGGATGCCCACCACCACCACCACCATCATCCCTTTAGCTGAACGTCTTGCTCCTCATGTTTCATATTGGGCTTCTGTGTCACAGTTCATTTGAAGAAACACTTTCCTTTCAACCATGAGGTCCTTGGTTCCTATGTCCTTCTCATAGGTCCTTGGAGCATTCTTATTGGCATTTTTTATGGGTTGAGGTGAAAGGATCCGGTTGCATGGAATAGGTTCTCTATCATGAGTCCACAAAGAACTTAAACTCCAGGAATAATTTTATTAAAATATTTCTTAATGTATCAAAATTATGTTAGGCTTGATCCATTTCTAGCATGTTGGCACAGTCGAGTTAGCAAACGGCAAAATGAAAAAAATGATGATAAATGGATAGGTATTAACACGCCTTTGTATATAGCAAACAGTAAGGAGCAGATGGGGCAGTGTGAGTAACGCATTGACAAGAGTTTCTGCAGCCAACTGGTGATGCACCTGTTAACCTGGAAGTAAATTAATGTAGTAGAACAGCTACTGTCTCTCCATATTTCTCACCACAGAAAAAGATGTTTTATTACATTCATTGTAACTTCTCCTTGGCAATAAATTCAGGTTACAGCTTCTTCCTAGTTTCCACACGTGCCTTTTCTCACAACAGCATAGTTTCTTGGAAAATTCCATCTAATTTGATCATCTGAACTATTCCATCAAAGCAGCATAAAATTGTTTTTCTTAAATTTAGTCCCACTTCACTGGGTTTAATGATCTATAGTGACTATTTCTGTATTGATTTGCTTTTGTTTTTTATTTTTTGTTTTCTCTTCTCAAGCTCCTTGTGAGTATAATGTTCTCAGCTATTTAAAATCCTCGATTTTAGCAATTCTGGTTAAATATTGGTTATATACAAAAATGATAATCTTTTACATCTAGCTTATAATAAATACCTATGTTAATTTTTTAAAAGTCCTGCACTTTCATCACTATTGTAGAGATGGACAAAACCCTTAAGCACTATACTAGACATATATGAGTTGCTTGGTAATTCTTTGCTGAACGAACAGAAAATGCAGAAATGGATGGCTTTGACTCTTACAAATCTTATGTATCTTTTATAATGCTCATTTTGCATTAGGTATTAGTTCATTTATGCCCTTTTTAATAGCAGAAAACATAATTTCATCTTTTGCATGTAGAAATTACATTTTAGTCAGAAACAGTTTCTCACACCTTCAGTTAAATTTGAATTTGAATTTGGAAGCCCTGCTAACGTAGGAATGTGACCTTTCAAAATTATTATAAAACTTATCAATCTGAATTTTAACATGGTGAAAAATAGAGCATTACTTATGAAAGCTAGAATTTAAATCTTGAAAAGAAAAGTGGTGAATTTGTTTGAACTTTATTTTTAAACTCAGACTTTTTTCCTACCCCAACCCCCCCAATACATAGTTGTATATCCTAGTTGTAGGTCATTCTAGTTCTTCTGTGTGGGATGCAGCCACAGCATGGCTTGATGAGCAGTGCATAGGTCCTTGCCCAGGATATGAATTGGCAAACCCCGGGCCACTGAAGCAGAGTGTACAAACTTAACCATTTGGCCATGGGGCCGGCCCCTAAACTCGGACTTCTAAATTTTGGGAAATGGGTGGCAAATGCATTTCCAATATATGAAGCGTGACTCAGTGGGAAAATGTATTATGGATTGTGAAAGATATTCTGGCCTCCCATGAGACTGACACTTTTAGAACCAATGTGTGATAAAATTGATCTGAACTTTATCTCTGATGCTGGAAACATGTGGCGGCCTGTGATTGCTCTGAAGTATGGTAAAGCAGCTGAACAAATGCTGTCATTCAAAAGTGGTTGAGAGTTACCCCTTCTTCATTTAAGGGAAAGGCTATTATTGAGAATCCAAACTGAGAAAACACCTCATCAACAGCAAAGTGGCTCGGGAAAATGTTTTATCAGAGCACATCTTGAAGTTTCTACTTAAGGCTATTCTACATGAATATTTGAAAAGAGGAGATGTCAAATATAAAAGCGCAAGAGGCCCTAAGGGTTTAGTATCTTTATTTGCGTTAAGGTTTCTCATAAATAATTCTATTTTGAGATATAGGCTTAAAAGGCAGCTGCTCAGGCTTCTGGTATATATGTAATAAATGTGACTTTTTAATATCAAAGTTACCCTTAGGATAGTAAATGCATTTATTCTAAAGAAATATAAAAATAAAATGAATAAAATATTTCAGGTACCTCAGATCATTGCAAATTAGTCATCAAGTCTCTTTCAGTTTTTCTTGGATTATATGAATAACGCCTTGGGATAGAGTAAAACTCACCAAAGTGCGTTTCTGAGAACTGGGGGTGGGATGGGTTTCAGAAAGTAGAAACCCATGGGAAGCATTTTTCTACTGACTGTCAAGTAATTCATCTTAACAAAAGAAAAGCTGATTTTCAGTCAGTTTAAGGTAATGGAAGATGTCAGAATTCTGGTTTTTTTTGTGTGTTCAATAGCCCACTTAACCTGCTGGAGAACACCCTAGGAATAACAAGTGAATCATAAGGTAGAGTGACATTCAAGTGCACTTGTTTTCTTCAATATTGATATTTTTTCCCTTGAAATTATATGTCTAGGAAAGTTTGTCCTTAGAAGCAGTCTGTTAGGGTCGGAAAAATAAATAGCAGTGTCAAATACAAAGTTAGATTGCCTCACCAAGATTTCAGGAACACCTGGGCTGGAGAAATGTAGCCTGAAGGAAGGCTGCTGGTTTGTGGCCCCCCTGTACAACACGAAGGCGGAGTATAATCAGAACCTGAGGATGTTGAAGTCCTCACAGTGGTTTTATGTGGTGGGCTGTCAGATGGATATTGCTGACAATATAGGAATTCTTTAGCACAAAAGGATTGAGCCTCTCTAGGCTGATAATTTTCTCAGTTTATGATGTGTGTGATGAACATGTAAAGTGGAAAGTAGTTGGCGGTGGAAGCTTGATAATCCTGGAAGGTAACTTGAGGAGGTTCAATCAGCCGAGTACTAGCTGCAAGTTGGACAGAATTCAGTGGACAATAGCAAACTCAATTGTCTGTCTACCCTGCTTGTATTCCCAGGGCCTAGCTTATAGTTCACAAAAGACTCTGTGAATGATTGCTGAATGAATGAATAAATGAAAGAGGGCGCAGAGGAATATTTCTCTGGGATTTCAAGATGCTTTTGTGTCCGTGCATCCTGTGTAGCTGTCTCCCGTCCTTCTAAATTCATTTATCTGTTTGTTTGTCTTTCTGCAATGTCTGATCTTAGAAAGCTAGAACAGATAATTCTAATGAATAGAAAGTATGGTGAATGAAAATTCAGAAGACTAAGGCCAAATCATTTAAACATTCTAAGTTCTCACCTACGAAAGCAGCTGATAATACTTGCTTTCTCTGCTTACGGAGTCCCTGAAGTGTGCTGTCCAAGAACCACAATACCACATAATATATAGCCCTACTGACTACAGTTTCCAATGTCTTCCTTTCCTTGCACAGTGCAAACATGGTGGACTCTCTAAATATATAGTTCAGTGCAGTGGATAAGCACATGGAATCTGGTTTGAATTCCATCTTCACTACTTACTAGCTCCATGATGATTACTTCATCACTCATCTGTAAAATGATGTTAATGTGTTACCTATTCCTAAGAATATTAAATAGCTAATACGTGCAAAAAGCCTAGAACAGTGTCTGACTTGTGGTAAGTTCTCAATAAATCCTAACTGATATAGTTGCTCCTATTATTATTATTATTATTTCATATGTGTTCTTGTACTTTACTTAAACCCATAGGTGACCACCACTGTCTACATAATGAAATCTAACTCCCCAAAATGGAATACTGGTTTCTTAAAATCTTAAAAATGGAATACAGTTATAGTTCTAGCTTCGTCCTCCACAGCTCCTGACTGCGCACCATACACTTTAGCAGTGTCAGCCCATCTGTAATTCCTCCTATGGACCACCCTATTTTATACCTCTGCACGGGCTGTTTACTCTGCCTAGGACACCTTCCTGTTGCCCTGACAAATTCCTCCCTATCCTCTGAGACTTCCAAATGTTATGGTCATAGTCTTTACTTTGTACCATTAGGTAAATACAGGAAACTTGCTGTCTAAGCACTAAGAGTGATGGTCCATGGCAGACCAGCGGCACAGCTTCTGCCTTCTGTCATATCTCCCCTAATAGGTGCTTTTTCTTATTTTATTTTTTTCTTAGTTACATGGTTAAATAAGGCTAAATTAGATCTTTAGTCTAATGCTGAATTAGGCCATTCTTTGGCAACCCAGGTACAAACTATATTTCATTCTTTGGTGATTGTTATTGTTTAATTTATGATTCCATGACAAGTAAATGTAATTTGAATTGCCATTAAGATTCATTAAGAAGCAAACTGGCTTCAAATGATGTCATGAAACCAGTTTTAAAATAGAGACATCTGTTTTTACAGAAGAAAAGTAAGGAGAAAAAAATGAATGAATACAACTTCATTTTTGAGATTTTTTTTTTTATTCTTGAGTTAGGCTGAAGGCCAGATTTGTAATTGCTCATGTATATGCTTTCTAAAATTTGCTTAAGGAAATTTGGATGAATTTTCCAAAAGGTAATTAGAGGTTTGCAGTTGGAAAATTACCCTCCTTCGTAAATATTGGTGAGTATGATGGTTTCCCGGCATGGTGGATATGCTGGACAATATATTGAGAGCTGCAGCTCCGGGCAAAACTAAACTTGTGTTTTTCAAAGATACTAGGATTAACTTCTTTACCAATTTGTTACTAATTTGTTAAAGTAGCTGCATTTGCAAAATATATAAATCTTAAACTTTAAGCTTAGAAACTTCCTTTCCTGCATATTCTAACAAGTCCAGTGGTCCTTTACCTTTGCCGCTAATTGGAATTTCATGAGAGGCTTTCAAACTTAAAGATGCCTGGGTCCCACCTTGGAAGATTCTGCTTTAATTAAGTTGGGAGGAAACCTGGTCATTGGGATGTTTTAAAGCTCCCCAGGTGATTGTAACGTGCATGAACGTTCGCAAAACCAGTGAACTTGTAAACAACGTACAATTTCCTATACAAAAGCCAGTAAGTTCGAAGAATATTTAGATGCAAGAATAAGCAATAAGGCCCAATGTCAATAACGCAGGTACTTCGTAAGCATACGTTTGCAATAACACATCACTGAACATGATTGAAAAATTCATTATACCAGTTTGTTAGAAAATGCCTAGAAGAATGAATTATAACACATTAAAATCAGCAAGCCATTTAAAACTAATAGGAAAAGTCAATTAGTAGTTCATGTGGCATAACTCTTAGATAATATAGGAAACTGGCACTCAATGTATATATGTATATATAGTATATATAAAACCGCTTAGAAGAAACAATAGGATATTAGCAGGGTTTTTTAATGGTGGAAAATGAGTTATTTCTACATTTTTTAATAGTTATATTGATATTTTTCTACAGTAAATATACATTGATTTTGTAGCAAGAAGAAAAAGTAGAGTTATTTTCTTAAATTATTTTAAAAGTAGGCTTTTAGAAATTAATGAAATAGGGAAACCACACATTAAAACTTCTGGCATAAGAACAAAGCTGCAACCAAAGAAAATTCATAGCCTTAAATGCTTCTATATTTGAGACAAAAGGGGAAATAAGAGAACTAGACATTTAACTTTATAAGAAATAAAAAACAGTAGAAGGAATCTCTTCAATAATATTTCATAGACAAATGTTTTCAAACATCCAAGTATGAACTATCATCTGCTTAAAAAATTCAAAACCACAACAATAGCTTTAAAACTACTATATTCATATTTTAAAGCCCACATAGCCTTGATTACGAAATTTGAATAATATTACACATTGAAAACTATAGACCCGTCTCAGGAATACAAATGTTAAAATTATATAAAATATTGCAAAGTACACCAACAGGAGACTAAATTACCATACTTAAATTGGATTTATCTCAGGAAAACAGATATTCTTAGTCCAAGAGACTCTATTTACATCCTTCACTGTGCTTAAAAATCAGAAAAAGAATATATAATATTTTCTATAAATTATTTTAAAAGTATTGATAAAATTAAAAAATCTGTCCCTGGTTTAAGAGTAGAAACAAGCAAAAAACTTTTAGCAATGTAAGAATAGATGACAGTTGATAAGCATGACAAATTATGTCTATCAAAACAGCAAACGCCATAATCAGTGTTGAAATATTGGAAGTATCTCCATTAAAATGAGAAAGACAGCTAGAATGCCCGTTAAATGCTCTTTTAAAGTGATATTATGGATATTCTATCCAATGAAATATGCCAAGGAAAAGAAATTAGAAATAAAAGTATTGGAAAAGAAAATCCAATTACTCATATCAGAAGATGTTATTATTGTCCACTTGGACCTAAGTGAATCAACAACAGTGACCCCCATCCAGTCATATAACTGGTAAAGAAAACAGAAATAATTAGATATTAGTTATATGCAAGCTTTCCTACGACCTTGTAGAAAATCAAAGCTCTCATTCGCCACAGTAGCGGTTCAAAATGTGAAATTATTGTGAATTTATTTAGCATGTTATTTGAAGATATACAAAACTTTACTGAAAAACATAAAAGGATAGTTGAGTACGTGGACAGATATATCTACTATTTCTTGATGAGAAGTTTAATATTTCGGACATATAATTTCTCCCCAAAGTAACCTAAGGTGTATTAGAAACACATCAAAATTAAGTTGGAGAGGGGCCTGGGAGGGCTTAGGATGTAACAAAGATTACTCTAAAGTTCATCTGGCAGCAATATAGATGAGATTTAATTAGAAAATGTTAAAAAAACTTATATGAAAGTTCATCTGCCCGTCTCCATATTAAAATATATAATAAAACTTATACTAAAAGAACATACAGATTAGTAAAGGAGAAAGTCCCCCAATATACTCAAGTATATGTCATAAAAATGACATTTCAAATTAGTGGGTAAAGATGGATTGTGAAAGAAATGGTTTTGGTAGTCATATAAAAAGTCAGAACCCTGCTTTACATAATGCAATAAATTAAATTTCAGCTAGATAAAATATTCAAATATAAAGAATCTTAAGCCCAAAGAAAAGAAGAACAATAAGTAAATATTTCTACAGTTAGGTAATGGAAAATAGTTCTCTGGAAGTGAAAACAAAATCAAAATTTTAAATGGAAAACACAAATATTTTAAGAAATCTGTATGTTAAAAACAAGCTGAAATTGAATCTTACAAATCAATTAAGAAAAAGAAATGCACTGCCTAATGAAAAAATATATGGAGGAAAGAATTTATATAAAATTCAAATGCATATGAAGAAATGTTCAAACTTACTTGTAATCAAATAAATTAAAAATAACTTTTTTACATTGTACACTGACAGGAGACTGAGTTGGTATATCTCAGGACAGCTATTTTGTAATATCCATCAGAATCCTTAATGGTATGAATCCATTTGACTGAGGAACTGCATTTCTAGATAATTATCTAAAGGAATATTCAAGTCTATGTACAAAGATTGAGTTCTACAAATGTTTATTATTTTTACAATGAAAAATGAAAGTAATACAAATATTCATCAGTAGGGGACATTTTTTAAAAAAGAGATAGTATATCTCTAAAGAAAAGAAATTTAAAGTAAAGTTTTAGAAGTAATTGCATTGAGATTAAAAGTATTCCAAATACATAAATGAAAAAAACACAGACTATAATATGTAGTATGCATATGTATAATGCTACAATATGATCTCATTTATATAGGAGTATATCAAAATATAAATCTTTGTTATCTCTGTGAAGTGGATTTATACATAATTTTAATTCTTTCCTTTTTGCCTGTCAGGATTTTCAAAAATGTATACAATGAATATTAACGTGAAGTTTTTGAAGCAATGTTTTAAATTTTAATCAAATTATTATCTATACATGATTAAAGTACTTTTAGGGGCTGGCCCCGTGGCCGAGTGGTTAAGTTTGCACGCTCCGCTGCAGGCGGCCCAGTGTTTCGTTGGTTCGAATCCTGGGCACAGACATGGCACTGCTCATCAAACCACGCTGAGGCAGCGTCCCACATGCCACAAGTAGAAGGACCCACAACGAAGAATATACAACTATGTGCTAGGGGGCTTCGGGGAGAAAAAGGAAAAAAATAGAATCTTTAAAGTACTTTTAATTTCACAAGTTGTTTTATTTAAACATACTGTGTCCCTCTCCCATTCGTCACTCCTCAGAGTAAGATACTTTGAGTCATTTTATTTTTCGAATGCTTACCTTTCTTAAATCTTTAATAACATATTTGTTTCCCTAATTTTTTATTTTCTCATTTTTTCATGAGATGAAGAAAAATTAACTCATTTTCATATATTCCACATACGTCTTCTACTGATTACTTCTTCATTTAAAATGCAATCCATAAATCTTTTTTTCCTTCTTCTTTAAACCATCGACAACATCTCTCATTCCTCACATGGTAAATGGAGATTTTAATGGCCCTACATGTTTCTTCACTTCTCCTGACTTTCTTCTCCCAAATTCTATAAACTCTACTTTTAATTTTATGTTGAGTTGCATTTTTTCTTTGTTCTCTAACTATAATTAGGTCTCTTGTGTTTTGTCAAAGATTCCTTCTGAAAATGGAAAACATATAAACAGCGTACACATTATTATGGCACCATAAATATATTTTATTATCGAGCCAACTGTGGTCTTGGGCTTGCTTTTCCCTTCCTGCAGTTTCAATGACAGGTTACCTCTGCTACTTTAAAGAGGATGTCCCAGTCTTTAAGTTCAAATGAATTCTATTTTCCTTGCTCCACTAATCTCTCAAATTCAAACAACAATGCAGAGGTTACTCCAGAGTCTTTCTCTCTCGAGTTTGTTTCTCTCTCTCTCCCTCCCTCCCTCCCTCCCTCCCTCTCTCTCTCTCTCTCTCTCTCTCTCTCTCTCTCTGTCCCTCCCTCTCTCTCTCTCTCTCTCTCTCTCTCTCTCTCTCTATCTCTCTGGCGCATGCCCACTCACAGACCTCTCAAGAGGTAGAACAGGAGTCTGTTTAGTGGGCAGGAAACTTCTTTGGGAACACTCAAATTTTAATAATGTCTTATATTTCTTTTGGGGGAATTTTTTGTTTTGTAGTTTTTGGTTTTAATATTTATTTATAATGCTCTTATTTAAAACAAGTTAGACTATTTTTTAGAGCAGTTTTTGTTTCATAGCAAAATTAAGGGGAAGGTTTCCCCTATACCCCCTGCCCCCACACATGCATAACCTCTCCCGTTATCAACATCCTCTGCCAGAGTGGTACATTGGTTACAATTGATGATCCTACGTTGACACTTTGTAATCACTCAACATGCATAGTCTACGTTATGGTTCACTCTTGGTGTTAGACATTCAATGGGTTTGGACAAATGTATAATGATGTATATCCATCATTATAGTATCATACAGAGTATTTTTAATGTCCCGAAAATCCTCTATGCTCTGTCTAGTCATCCCTCCACCCCCTACCCCTCAAACTCTGGCAACCGCTAATGTTTTCACTGTTTCCACAATTTTATCTTTTCCAGAATGCCATATAGTTGGAATCATACAGTGCGTAGCCTTTTTAGATTGGCTTCTGTCACTTAGTAATATGCATTTAAGCTTCCTCTGTGTCATTTTATGATAGCTCACTTCTTTTTAGCACTGAATAATAGTCCATTGTCTGGATGTACCACAGTTTAGCCATTCACCTACTGAAGGACGTCTTGGTTGCTTCCAAGTTTTAGCAATTATGAATAAAGCTGCTATAAGCATCCACATGCAGGCTTTTATGTTGACATAAGTTTTCAACTTCTTGGGGTAAATGCCAAGGAGCATGATTGCTGGATCACATTGTAAAAGTATGTTTAGTTGTGTAAGAAACTGCCAAACTGTTTTCCAAAGTAGCTGTATCATTTTGCATTTCCACCAGCAATGAGTAAAAGTTTCTGTTGCTCCACATCCTGATCAGCATTTGGTGTTTGTGTTACAGATTTTGGATCACTTGCCCTTTAATAATGTCTTCTTGCATCATATTCCTTCGGGGGGATTTTGTTGTTTTTTTCGTTAGAGAGGGTTTTTCTTTTTTCTGGTGGGCTACAGAATAGGGAAGGAAGAGGTCAAACACCTCGTTGGGAAGCTGGAGTCTAGATCAAAAGACATATTGGAATGATGTTTTAAAAAGAGATATGTATAATATTAAATTTAAGTTAACGATATGGCGCTGCAATGTAGACTTCTTGCTGTTAACAACCAAATCCTCAGTAAATGTCTACCACAGTGTAAAAAACGGACTCAGAGACATATACAGTTACTAGCCAATTATTTTATGTGTATACAACAGAAACCAATAATAGATCAAGTCCATCTAACAAAGACAAAGACAGAATTTATCTAGGAGAAAGAAGAGAGAGAAGAAAAATCACAAAAATTTGAAAATGATGAGGTTTGTTTTCTTAGGAAAGGTGCTTATTAGCTGGCAGCAAGTGAAGAGGCCAGTATCAGTGTCTAGTAACCAAAATTACCAGGAATATGTCTGTTGGCCACCCCTGCCACACACACACCTACACACATCCCAAAGAAAGATCAGCTTCGTTTAGCTTGCTGCAGGAAGTAAGAATTCGCTCCGTAGGAACCATGGGGAATTTCAGTAAGAGAGAAGGGGGATGGGGAGGGATTATTACAGGGTTTAGGTAGGTGTTGAGGGATTCTAAGGACAGTTTTTAGAAGCATAAACGAGTTCTAAACTGTATGTTGTCAAGAGGTAGAGGCAATAGTGTATTGGATATTTTAATTTGAGAGGTTGGGGAGATTAAGAAGGGGCTAGAATTGACCTTGGTAAATGAGCTACAGTGAGTCCTGTTAGTCAAGTGAGGGGATGGACCATTTAATCATTTTTCTTGTTGGGGAGTGGCCTCGTCTCTGTCTAGTTCCAAACACTGTCACAGAGTGGCCTTCTCTGAGCATTACTTATTTCCCATGAGTGCTATTTATCTTCAGCTGGGAACATCGTGATCTAGGTGCCAGCAGGGCTGTTTTTCACTTCATCAGTCCCTCCTTTTGACCAAGGGCAGAAAAAGTGAGCCCAAAGAACATTGATCTGTGGGGTCCAGGTCCACACAAGTCAGAATATTCTGCCCTTGAACAGTTGGATCTGTCATAAAGGGAATAAGTTTGATTGTTCATGGATGCACCAAGAGATCATGGGAGTTTACTCAGATGTGTTTGGGACAAACTGTTTCTGCTTTGTGTCTGCCATTGTCATTTGATAACACTTATATTTCACTTACGTCTTTTCCCTCATCCAGTTTTCCTGAACAGGTGCTCATGTTGGGTCTTAGCTTCAGTTCCCTCCAAATAAAGATCTCAAGGCAACAACCTATGTATAGGTAGTTCACTGTGGAATTCTTCCTTTTAGCAAGAATGGCTCAACTGCCCTGGGGCCCACCTGAGGGCCTATAGAAGATCCACCTCAGAATGGTCCACCAGAGACCTGGAAGAGGGGAGTCTTTATCCACCGGCCCATCTCTCATGGCCAAGGGTCACCCCTGAGCATTAACCACCTTGCCCTTCCAAGTGTGTGATTTGCCATAATGACTGAGCAGCTCCCATAAGTGTCTCCTCCCTGGAAGATGTCAAGAATTTCACCAATATGTGAAGGGACGAATGGATAAATGGGGGGAAAAAAAGCTTCCAGCATTTTGTGAGATTTCCAAAGACTTACATGGCAACCATATTAGCAGGACTATGTCCCATAGAAGTTGCCCCATATTGATACAGCAAAAAACCTTAGACCTGACAAGCCTTGCATGGCTTTACCTAGATGCCCCTCACTTCTTAGACCTTCTTTTAGTAATTTCAACATTTTAATAAGTTCCAAACATCATAGCTTTTCCTCCTATTGTTACGAATATCAAAGATGGATAGGTCTGTGAGAAAATGAGATACTGTTCCTGGCAACACTCTGCAGGATTTCTCTCCTGTGTCCCAAGCTTTGAGGGTGGGGGCTGAGCTGGAGTTCTGGCTGGTTCTCTCAGGCTACAAAACCTGAAAACTCTTTCTGACATTGTGGGTGAAGACTCTCAACAAGTGCATCTCCCTACAGATCAAAACCATTCTCAGCCTAGTAATGACAATCAAAGAAAAAAGGAAGAGAGACTAGCTTGATCTCGCTACTATGCCGTTGAATTGGCTGCACATCTTCTCAGGGAGCTCCATCTGGATAATGTACCACTATTTTTAGCAGTATAACTCCCAGAAAAACTCTGGACAGTAAAGCTTAAGCATTCAGCAGGTTAAGAAAGATCGACCAGAAGTGGAAAGGAGCCGAAAATATAATGATTGAAACTGATAATGTACATCATGGCTGGACCAGTTTTTCTCTTGTTCAAAATACTATTCTATTTTCTTGAGCAAGTTTCTTCCATTTCACACTCTCTCATAATATACTCTTTTATTCAAAATGTTAACTCTCTCTCCTATTGTAATTTAGCCATCTACTAATCGTTTCTGAGATGGAAATACATATTCCTAAGTGAAACACTTCTGAAGAGGTGAATTAAGCAGAGAGTGGATTTGTTTCTCTAATTTCTTGTCTAATGGTTAATAGAATTGCCAGGGAAGAACTTTTTCAAAGTCTGAAAAACTATCCATGAAAGTTTTTTTTGTGAAAACTAAACTTTTTTCGCCAGAGGCTTACATCTCAGTAATTAAAGTGAAAAAAAAGTACAACAGAATACACATTTGTTGCCCCAAAATGATATTTACATAAATGACTTAACAGTCAAAAAATTCAATGAAACGCATTTCAAGTAAAGGGGAAGTTTTGGAGATATGAGTTCTAGCCTTGGGTTTTCTGGTTTCCAGCTTAGTGACCATGGGTGAATCATACGTATCTGCATCTTCCATCAAATATGAGTCCATTTATAGCAAAACTCATAGAAATCAGATCAAGGAACACAAAGAAGGTAATAGCAAAGAAGTTTTATTTGAAGAAGAGAATATTAATGTGAATGGGACATTGAAGAAGTCAGATATTCTCTAGCTGGTTTTCTCTACCATTGCTTCTCTCTAGCCTCCTCTACAGCTCAACAGATTATCTAGTCAGTGTAATTTGTGGTCTCCTTAGCAAAAACAACACTCATAAGGAGTCGGTAGTGAGCAAGACCAGCAAAGACTTTCCTATCTTTGAGGTTGAGAGATAAACCAGCAACTGGCTCCAAATTACATCTCATTTATAAATTTAAAATAGAATCTACATGTGGTCAACCATTCTTACTGAATCTAATCTCGCCCCTTAATATTAAGCTTTGTCCTTTCCTAGTTTCTCTCTGGACTTGTCATGGTGTTTTTTAATTTGTTGTTTAATGTCATTCTAAGCTAAAACAAATTTGAACATTTATTATGAATTTTACGGTGCGTCTTTATATTGTTCGATGCCATTTTTAGATGCGAATAAAAGAGTGTTTAACTCACTGAAATTACACAATTTGTATTTCACACCTCATTCATGCATGTGGATTCTGTTGTTACCATAATAATGGAAATGCTGCACAAAACTAACTCAACTATTTTCGTTTCACTTCTTCATATGCGCACATTTTATCGACACTCTCTACTTTTTTGCTTACTGCTGAGTAAGGAAGGTCTGAAAGGAAAGAAAGGGAAATGAAAGTTGGATTACCCTGTTTTTGCCTTTTTTTCTGTGTCGTCATTTTCACTGTGAATGGTTAGCTAATACAAGTAAGGAACACAAATAAGAAAGGATATGGTAGGGTTTCTTGGTCATTAGTGTTTCTTAGAATGCCATTGCCTTCTTTCTGCATTCAAAGCAAGCTTTGGTTCACGTGAGAAGCATGACCTTTCATGGCTGTCTATGTACCTACTTACTACACACTTGCCTTGTACTAGCTTGGAGTCTCATTGAACTCCTATGTGTTGTGGTTCCTTGATAATTTTGTACTCACAGGGTATTGCAAATGCCAAATTTGAATGGAGCACCAAGGAATGATGGACTCATATGCTTCTCCTCTCCTCGTGCACATGCTCCATTGCCCCACGTGACTTCACACATAAAACACAAGATCAAAGATAAAATTATTAAAAATTTCAGGATGGCAATAGCAAAACATGAACCAAGACTGGAGCTCTTCTGAATGCAGGGCCCTGTTGAAGTGTCAAAATTTTGTGTGCAATGTTGTGATCAGTAAAATGAAGTGACCTTTTTCAGACCTTCTCAGAGGCCTTACTATTCCTATATGCTTCAGAATCTCCAAAAGTGATGGAAAATTTTGCTGTCACAATCTTCAGAAGGGAGAAAGATGAGCAGAACTTCTGGAGACAGAACCTGAGGAAGATCATCTTATTCCCTACTGAACTTCTTGACTTTGTTCAATATGTGCTCCAGGAGTGACCACAGACTACTTCATAGTAATCAAATTTCCCAAAGATTTATGGATGTATCAGCCAAGTGCCAATGTGATAATGGACAATGAAAAATATGACTGCCTACTGGTTCAAATTTGCGTATTGCATATCAATAGATACTCACCCCAACCCACACACACACATTGAGCCATCTAATTGGGAAGCTAAATTATAATTGGAAGGTTATTTGGTGAGTAGCAATTTGAGCAAAGGGAGAGAAATATCAATGAACTCACAGAGTTTTTTTCCAACACAGGTAAACTATACCTGCTAGTGGACTGGCTATTTGTGATTATAAATATATACACTCATATTATACATTGTAAAAAACATGAAACCACCCATAACCTGACACCTGTTTGTTCTGGGCACATGGCGCCTACCCTTTCTCTACTCTTTAATAACCAATTGGTGTTTGGGGGAGTATTTTTAAAGTTACCAGTATTGTCAGATTTTGCCAGAGGTTACGTCTTCTTAAGTGTGATAAATTTCTTAACCAATCATTTCAAATTATTTTTCTATAATTTATTTTTTTAAGTATCAAAAAATTGACCATTTTAGGAGGCGTATTATTATTTGATCTATGGACTTCTCAGAAACTGTATTCTACATATGGAAAGATGTTCTAGTTTTAAATATAATAGACTGGGTTGACAGAGCAAAGACAAAAAATAAATTGTGCCTACTCATTTTTGAAATAGCTAAGTACAGTTTAAAATAAAAAAACAGCCTTAATGATTTTTTAAACTCTCATGTAATTGACTAATTCTACAGTAACTGGGGTTGGTAGTAACTAAAACCTGTTACATTCCTAATGACACCCAATGAGCCATGGGAAATGAATAGGTGGATACAGTCCAGTTGCTAGAAAATAGCTGTTTGTTACTGACTTCTCAGAGAGGAAATGAATACTTTCATTTATCAGGGACAGAGTATAAAGTGTTCCTCGCGGAACCATTTCTAAAAGCTCTATGCTCCTTTGAATACTGATAAGGGCTCTGAAATTAAATGTAAAATATACAAGTAATCTGGACTATCACAGATTATTTTGTGAGATGCTGGTATTTTGTATTCCTTTTATGATTTTCCCAGACCCCAAACCCAATAAATTCTTTAATCTCTATTTGATAAAAAATTATCAGCAAAGTAATATACAGTTTCCTGTAAAAATGTAAATTACTCAGAAAATCAGAATTAGTGTGGGGTTCATAAGAGTAGGTCTTAAACAGAGCCACAAAACGAGTAGTTCTCAAACTTGGCTACACATTGGAGCTCTTACAAATGTTGATGCCTGGGTCCTATGTCCAGAGATTCCGACTTAAGTGGTCTGTGGTCCCAGCATCTGGATTTAGAAAGTTACCCAGTTGATTCTAATAAGCATGTAAGATTAAGAACCACTGTAAAATGGAAGGAATTCAGGGCTCACAGAAAAGCGACACCACTACTTTCCCCAGCTTCTTTAATCATACCCCCCAAATTCAAATTATCAGTAGTCATAGAGGCGATGGGTAGCTATTTTACTACAAGAAATCAGTATAATATTGATTACCTCAGTGTTCACTGTTAGCTGCCATAATGAGAAGAGAAAGAGAGACTCTTCACGTTCAGATATGGGTTGTGTAAAATGTGTCTGTAAAACAGTGGTGTGGTGACTTCCTCCATCCATCCATCCATCCATCCATCCATTCAGTGGCTCTGTCTAGGCACCAGGACTGGTGCTTTACGGGTGTTTACTTTAGCAAATCCCTGGTAGTATTAGTTATCTCCTGGCTTTAGAAACAAGAGAATTCATAAAAGAACCACTAACACAACATACTAGATTAATTTGGGGGAAAAAGTTTCATGTAACTGTGTAGAATATTTCCTACTGACCTTTCAGATCCACTCTCCATTCTTTACCACTCTACTTTGTGCCCTGGAGGCCTCCCTCTAAGGACTGCACCAAAGCATCCCCTTGCCCTCTGGCTTCCTTTTGAGAGAGGCCAAGGAGGAGCTCAATGGGTAGGAAAACAGCGGAGTATTTGTTTTCCCGGCTCCTATAAGATCTTCATAGGTGAGCTACAACCCTGTACCGAAGAACCTCCTTCTCCTTAACCCATTAGGGCGAAGATCAACTCTGGGATTTTTCATCATCCTTTGTTGATTTTTCTAATGATGCTCACATCTCTGTTGCTAACTCCTTTATTAAACTCTCCTCAGACACTCCCTGATTGGGAAACCCATTCTTTTCCTCCCGGCACCCTGATTAAGTCTTTTGGAGAGAATTTGCACACACTACCCTCTTATAAAGTCACTATGTACATTAGCATATTAACTCTTCTGAGAATGGCCATTTCTCTTTGTTATTATAGCATTTCACATTTTCAACAATGTAAATCTTTGTGTGAAACACCTAAACATCTAGTGATTGTAGAACTCAGTTTTGCAAACCCTCGCGTAGCTCTGTTATGGGGAAGTAGGAGGGTCAAATTATCATAGACAAAAAATGTCTCAGACACAAGCACCTGCAATGATTCCTTCATATATGGTTTTCTCCCACAAGAAACTGGGATTAGGTGCAAGTCTTCTAGGTAACACTTCAGGATTCTACTGTCATAAAGGTTGTTATGGCAGCAAAACTATTTGGGGAGAAGTATCCCCAACTTCTCCCTGCCTGCACTTTGGACCACACTCTCTTCCCTTATCCAGTTATCTGAGGAGGCTGATGTAGTGGCATACTAGCTTTTTGGGAAATTGTAATTCACGAAAGCAAAGAGGAAGGGGAAAAAAAGGTAAGAAGAAATGAGGAAAAGAAAAGGCCTGTGCACTAGGAGTGGGATAGAGTGTTTCTGGAAAGCTTTGGAGAGAGAGTTTCAGGAATAACAGTAGCTTGTGCTGAATGAAAATGAGAGGAAAAAGTTGTTGTTTAAAGAAATGTTCTATGCCACTTTATGACGGGATTAAGAGATTCAAGTAGAGGTGTGGAAGTCACCTGTAGTTGGTGGACTGAGTTCTTTTGACAAATACTAAGAATAGAACACCCGTTAAAACTTTATGCATATTTCAGAAGCTCAGTAAGATTTCTTAAATCTTACCACTTCCTTTTGCTTGTCTATTACTACCTCCTGTCTCCACTCTCCCCACATGATTACATTTTATGCTTTCTAGTAAATCATTAAAATGAGATTTATGAACTACTCATAATAGGCAGGAACTAATAGGAAGGTGAGATGTTAGTGGTGCACCATAGCTGTTAACTGATGAGGAATTTCACAGCAAACGACGGCAAAAGGTATACCACTAAATAATAGTGGTTGTCTTGGAGGGGATGCAAATTTTTTTAAAAAAATTGTTTGCACTCTACTGTTCTTTCCAAACGTTCCTCAATGAGGATATATAACTTTCATGTTCAGAAGAAAAATAAGGGTAAAAAATTAAATTGTAAAATCAATTTACACTGGACCAGGGAAGAGGTCCAGGAGATTCATAGCTGCACTCTTTATATAGCAAGTAATTGTGTTAAGGTCATACTGTGGAATATCATATAGCAATGTAAATGAATGCACTACAGCTACATGGAAGAACATGGAAGAATCCTAATATCATAATATAAACTAAGAAAAAGCACTTTCATTATCAGAGTTTGGCAAATATTTTCTTAAAGGGCCAGATAGTAAATATTTTAAGTTTGCAGGCCATATAGTATCTATTGCAAATACTTAACTGTGTTGTTGTAGCGCCAAAGCAGCCATAGAAAACATGTGAGCAAATGGTTGTGGATGAGTTTAGTAAAACTTTACAATAACTATTGGCTGGCCCATGGGCTGTAGTGTGCTGACCCCCGTATTAGACAACGCTTAGGAAATCTCAAGCGTAGCAAGACCTAATCAAAACATTGTTTAGGCATGCATATGTAGGAGAGGAAAAATTTGCCTCTACCTTTCTAGGTTCTTGTCTGAGACCCCTTGTAATAAAAGACGTTAACAGGAAAAAAAACAAACAGAAGGGTAATAACACATATACTGCCTGTATATGTTATCACATGAAAATGGGGTTCTCCTACCCAATGCACATAAACAAGCCAGTTAATTATGGCATTAGCTTTTGGGAAAAGAGACCAGCTTTATTCTGTGAGATTGATCTGCAGGGGGACAGGGGGCGTGTGCCTTCAGATTTGTCTCCCCCATTCAGGATTTGGGGCAAAATTTAAGAGCTTAGGGAGAACAGGCTGGCACGCGGAAATGCTGGTGGGACAGGATTCGATTGGTGGGCTTCAGGCATTTATGATGAGGTTCTAAACATTTATGATAAGGTTCTAAACATTTATAATTGCATTCTAAACATTTTTGATGAGGTTCTTAATATTTATTATGAGGTTCTAAACATTTATGATGCGGTGGGTGATGCGGGCTCAGTGAGTCGAGGAGTTGAAAGATTTCTTGGACTCTCAAGGTCTGGCAGTAGTGCTCTTTTATTCAGAGAATAGCATGGAGTAGCATGGGGACAGGACCCACGGGCAGTAAAGAGCTGCAGGCATGGGGACAGGACCTATGGGCAGTATGAGCTGCAATGGGTTGAGGGCAGGGCTAAATTTATAAGGCATAGCTATGTAAGTTATTTCTTTACAAGACAAAGGAAAGATCACGAAAAAAATCGTTAAAATGGTATCAGTGCCGGTGGGGACTGGTTATTGGGTGGTCCTATAACTTTAGATAAGAATCAGATCAGATTAAGTCAGGACATCCTATGCTTCCCTGAGGATGATATAGATCGGTATGTAGGGCAGGAGCCTTGGGCTTCTCTCCCTGGGGCAGCGTTGATCCTCACCAGTGGGGAAGGAATTTTGACACCAGATCATCCTGAATAATGGAGCTCTCACTTCTTATAAGGGTCCAACTTTTAAGTTCTGGTTGTGTCCTGGTCCTTTGGCTCTGCGGGGAGGAGAATCTTTCATTCCATGGTCATTTCAGGTCAAGATTTCTTCTTTTATGCATGCTCTGGCTACGTGACTTTGCAAATGTTCGGAAAGAGAATTTCTGAATTACTCTGTTGATAAAATGGGGTCAATTGAATTGCTCCTAGAGGGTCCACAGTTGCATATACATGAGAGATACTCAGGAAAACTGAGTGACTTTCCAAAATAATCCAAGACACCACCTTAAATTCTATCTTCAGCTAAAGACAAAAGATATTGGAGGTGGGGACAGTTATGGGAGGTTATCAGGCATAGCACAGTAAACTGTTTACTGAGATTCTCCCGTGTCTGCAACCTCTCAAAAGTTATCAGCTCAAAATAATCCTTATGCCAAAAAGGCATATTTTGAGGTGGAATATTTTGCTCCCCTTCACATACATATGTGATAAATCTAAAAAGCCCAATACGAAACAAACAAACAACAGACCCCCCCCCCCTGGGTCGCGGGGGGCGGTGCACAACGCAGAGAAGAGGTAGTGTAGGAGCACTATTTTAGGTTCAGGTGCAAGTTATAGTTGATATTTCAGTTCTTGGGATGGGCATGTGTTTGTTATATTGTTATGCTTTGTAGCTTATATATTCTTTTTGATATATGATATTTGATGCATATATTCTTTTTATGGATGAAGCATCATATGATGAGAAGGGAAAGAATGAATAAAATTAGAAAAAATCAGAGGAAGCACAGAATTTGAGGCACAGTACAGCATGCTTTATTCAGCATTTTAAATACATCTTGGAAGCCTACTGTTTATTGCTTTGTTTCTAAAAGAGACGTATCAATTGAAGTCGTTTATAATGTACTTGTAAGTGCTTCTGATTAGTTTGACTAAAACTCTCAACTCGTTGTTTTGATGATAATTACCATCATTCATTGATTCACTAACATACTTTTTAATGTCCTTAACTTTTACACATCAGCTAACATTAAAATCTTATTGTGAAGTGCATTTCTTTATTTACCAAAGCCTTTAAATAGCTACAAAATTGGTCACAAGAACATTCCACTGAAGTAGAATAGTCAGAAAAGAAGCTGAGGGACCAGCCTCATGGCTGAGTGGTTAAGTTTGCATGCTCTGCATCAGAGGCCCAGGGTTCACCAGGTTGGATCCTGGGTGTGGACCTACACACTGCTCATCAAGCCATGCTGTGGCAGTGTCCCACATAGAAGAACTAGAATGACTTACAACTAGGATATACAACTACATACTGGGGCTTTGGGGAGAAAAAAAGAGGAAGATTGACAACATATATTAGCTCAGGGCCAATCTTCCTCACCAAAAAAAATAAATAAATAAAAAGAAAGGAAGCTGAATAATAGAGAAGTAAAGTAGGTTGAACAAGACTTCACCTCATGCCGCTGGGACAAAGACCAAATCCTGACTCACCACTGCATGTCTTCTCTGAGTGGATGTGCATCTATCTCCTTAGGACCAAGGGGGTATTTATCCTGTAATGGGTTTTCCGGCAATGTGTCTGATTTTAGCTGCTTCACGAGTCAAGATAACACCCTCATCACTGCCTCTCTGATGCTTCCCAATTCAACAGCAGCCATTTACTCTCAGGACACTTTTCCTCACAGTCAACAGTTTTTCCTTTGTGTAATTAAGTCTCGTTTTTTCTGGATAGATCCATTTGTGCCAGAACTCTTCTGCTGCCTTAAAGCTTGCACCATTCAGTTATTTTTAGTGTTATCTCTTTCCTTTCATTAGCGCAGAGCTAAACTGCACATATTTTGTTCTTTCTACTTTACCCAGATTAAGATCTTCTAGCTCCTTAGTTATTCGTTTTAGCTGTTGCACTAAATTTCCGTCAGTTCATTTAAATCCTCTAGTTCAGTTTATTGTGCCTGGAATAAATAAAGCACCATTTTCTCATGTCTGATCACCAACCCAACCAGTGGTAGGTGTAAGACCTATATACCTCTGTGACTTTGTTTATTTGCTCCCTTAGTGAGTGGGCTCTGAGCCAAAATATAAATCCAGTAAAGTTTTTTTTTTAATGTCCCCAGTCTCTACTTCTAGCTTCCTTTCCTCAGGGCAATATCCCCTTTACAGCTTTTAATTTTTGAGTGTCTTTATGTTTTAATTTATTTTTGAAATATATATTCCTATCAAAATTGAAAAAGATCTATGGTCATATTTTCTTTCATTAAAACACATTTTCAATTTTCAGTACAGTTATCTTTAATTAAATACAAGGAATAAGTATTGCCTTTTGAAGGAATTTTAGTCATCTGAGTTTGAATAAGGTGGGCTTTCCATATTCTGGAGATGGTTTTAGAGTACTCAGGAGGCTGCATCAGAAGGGATCATAGTTGTTCTCTATCCTTGGAATCAACCTGATTCTCTTGATGAAAGAACAGAGAATGTGAATCCCCACCTCCAGAGGGGGAGGTCACTTTGCTCAGAAGAAATTTGCATGTAAATTTGCATGCTGTCTGGCATCACTGATTTCTTTCAGCTGTAGCCTCGGAACTGGGAGCCAGACATATCTTCTGACCAGCAGACCCAATAACCGGGAGCATTCTTGGGCTGCTTCTTCCATCATTCGGATTACACTATAGTGCGGATCATTCACCAGAGCTCATTGCCTTTCTCTCTTAGGAACACCTTTATATATTTGCGTTTCTTTCACTATGTACCCACAAGTCTTGTTTCTTTGCCCCTATGAGATTTATTAAAATATTTTTAAAATAAATTAAAAAATAAATTAAATAAATTAAAATAAAAAATAAAATATTAAATATTGTCCCCTTATTTCTATATATATTCCAAATGCCTTAGAGGCCTTGTATAGACTATATTGCTATTGTTTTTTACTCTGTATGCAGGAAATACATTGATGAATTTTGTATAAAGTTGGAATTTTCCCTGAAATTGAAATCTACCCAGTCTATCAGAGAAGTGGAGGAAACTATATATGATGTGACACACATCATCATTCCTTTTACAATACATACTTATTATTAATTGTACAGGTATTCAAATATAAGTTCTATACACGTGACTTTCACAAAAGAGCAGCATTCATGTTAAATTAATTGGTGCTAACTACACATGGATTTCTGATCACAACTTACAAAATCAAATTCTTTCTTCCAATGGGACCTCATTCAAACATTATATTGTAGCTATATCAGTAAGGAAACTGTGTTCCATCAGCCAAGATAGAAAATAGCCTTGATATAGTAAAGTGATTGTTATGATGTCATTTTACGGGCATGCACAGAAGTTTGGTTATTATTTTTACTTATATTAGCAGATAGTTGGTCCTTAGCATAATGTGTGAGATATGTGTGTGTGTGTGTGTGTGTGTGTATATCAGTTATTTCTTGCTGATTGAATCCAGCAATGCAAATTAGTTAAGAACATTTAAAAATTGAAATATTAAAAAATCAAAATTCCTGCTTTTCTTTATGAAAAACTTGGAGGTCTAGAAACTCTAGGCCCTCATTTTAGCTTGGTAACAATTAGCTGGTCCTTAATAGGGACTTCCTCCTTTAGAGGAGCAAGCACAATCTAATTTATCACAGCTACCACTGGACCGATTTGCCTTATGAACTGTATCTGCCTGGATACTATAGATATTTGACTTTCAAACCTGAATGTGAAATAAAGCTTTATGATGCAATATAAGTTGGTATAAATAATTTCACTGTATCTATGTGAACAAAAATAATTTATCAATTGGCTAATTGTTCTATGTTATATTCAGTTAGCTGGTACTTGGTCTTCACTCTTGTATGTTTTCAATACTCATACATTCATTAACATTTGATAATATGACAAATCTATTTCCTTTAAAATTAAATTTAAATTAAGTTATTGTAGTGCGTAAGTATATGTGTATGTCTATGTATACATACTTACACACTTAGACTTTTGTTTAATTCTCTCAATCACCTTAACAGTAAAAGTACCTTTATTTTGTAGTTTATTATTTATAGCTCAGACTAAACTTGAGCAAAAAATTCAGCAAATCAGAATGATATAGTTACTGTGTTTTTCCATTTATTTGTAATAAATATGCATTATCTACACAATCTCCATATCAATATATGCATATATTACTTATACAATGCAATAATCAAAAATAAATCAATAATGAACAGTAAGCATGCGTTTTCCCCATACCAACTAGACAACAGTTTCTCGATTGGGCCACATGACTGTGTAGGGGAGGAAAAATAATTTTCCCTCTATATTTCCAGGTTCTTGGCTGAGATACCCCTGTAATAAAAGACAGATTAACAGGAGAAAAACAAACAAGTTTAATAACATGTGTACCTCCCGTATACATGGGAGAGACCCAGGAAAACTGAGTAACTCCCCAAAATGGCGCAAGCTACCGACATAAATACCATCTTCAGCTAAAGACAAAAGAAGGTTGGGGAGTAATAGGGGGAGCCACCTATGGGAAGTTACCAGGAAAAGCACAGTAAAGGAGGGTACAGTTGTTATGTTAAGTCTTTGCCATCTCCATCGATAAGAGTCTTGAGAGATTTAGTCATCCTTCTCCTCTTGGTACAGAGAGGGAGACATCCTTATAAATGGAGATTTCCCTTATGAATGTAAATATCCTTTACAAAAGGGTAACTTCTACTAGGTTTTCAGAGCTTTTCCTGTGTCTTTTCTTTTTTGAAAATAACCTGCTGAAAATAATCCTTATGCCAAAGAGGCATAATCCGGGGTGGTGTATTCTGTGTCTCTTCAACTGACTACAGTAATTTTAGAATTATCTCCTTATGTGGACTCCATTTCTACTCTTAATTCAGCATATTTATGTTAAAGCAAGTTATCAGTAAAACTGACCGCTTAAATAGGCAATAAATACAGTTCCCTACAAAACAGAGGCTTTCACAATTTGTTGAACACACCTGTACTAATCACGTATTGTATGTCTAGGATTGGATTAGGTGTAGAGGGTAGAAAAATGGAGAAACAGATAAAGCCCTTAATAAGTTAACCATCTAGTGCAGTGCATAGTAGGATAAATTAATATAATATAGCAGGTTGCATATTCAGTAGTAAAGATATATTTTAAATGGTGTAAAAGCCAAAGGAAGTGAATGATTCTGCTTAGGGTAGGGGTAATATTTGAAATGCATTTCAAAAAATGTAAGGATTTACAAGATGGTGTAGGGGAGCAGAATATGCTACCCCAAAATCTGTCTCTTTGGCTTGATTATTTTTATTTTTTATTTTTTTTGGTGAGGAAGATTCGCCCTGAACCAAAATCTGTTGCCAATATTCCTCTTTTTTTGCTTGAGGAAGATTCACCCTGCGCAGACATCTGTGCCAATCTTTCTCTATCTTGTATGTGGGATGCCTCCACAGCATGGCTGATGAGTGGAGTAGGTCCACGCTTGGGATCCAAATCCATGAACCCAGGCTGCAGAAGTGGAGCACGTGGAACTTTAACCACTTGGCCATAGAGCCAGCCCCATCTTTGGGTTAATTATTTTTAAGAACAAAAGACTCAGGAAGAAACTTTGACCTTCCTCCTAACTGCCTAAAAGAATTTTAGAAAGCCTGTAACAGGAAGGAGCTATCACCATACGTAAATGTAGTGTAATATAAAGTAGGTGTGGTGGACAGGGAGGAACCTAGCAAGGCCCATTTGATCAAAGTGCTCTCCTTGCCCCATTGTCTCTGCATGGTATGGCAAACATTTGTTTACCAAACATTTGCTTTTCTATCTCCACGTGAATTGCCTTCTTCCCCTTTGAAGTCTCAAACCACTATGCCCAACATCCTCCTTTGTCTTTAACTGAAGATGGGTATTTAAGGTGGTTGCTAAGGCCTTTTTGGAAAGTTACTCAGTTTTCCTGGGCCTCTCCCATGTACACATGTTATTAAACTTGTTTGATTTTCTCCTGTTATGTTTCATGGCAATTTAATTCTTAGACCAGCCAGAAGAACTTAGAAGGGTAGAGGAAAATTTCTTCCACCTCTACAATAGTGAATTGGCAGTATGGAGGAGTAGGGGTTGCCTTCCATAAGAGAGGAACCAGCAATACAAAAGCTTACAGCAATGTTATTTCAGGTGTCTTGGGTGAGCAGAGGGTAGTTACATGCTTCTGAAAGGTTCGTGCTTGAGGGAAGTGCCAAAAATGAGGCTAGAAAAGCAGGTTATAATTAGTTTGTGAAGACATTTAAAAGCATCTTAAGCAGCTGGGCAATAATTTCTACGAAATTTTAATTATACAAGTAATAAAAGCTCCTTTTAACGCGGGTACTTAGTACAAGTTCCTACTTCTCTAAATAAAACAATAGACTTAATAATACACTGTCATACATTTCTATAACACATTTTGGTTTTCCAGTTACCCTCAGTAACCCTGATCATTATCAATTTGCGGTAGAAGAAACAGAGAAGTCAAAGGAACAATGAGAGAAAGCTGCTGGACTCATGCTCTATCTGCTGTGTCACCCTCCATATTCTTCATCAAATCCAAGAATGTAAAGCTGAAGGGGAGCTTAGTAGCATTCAGTGCTGCAATGCTGCACACCAGCTATACACACAGGCAATCAATATGTTTTGGACACAGCTGATATAATTTGGTAGAGCTCTAATTGAATTTTTTCCCCTTCTAATATCATTACACCTACAGAACATCTCCAATTAAGTGTCCCCCCATCAGTCTCAAAATTAAATATCCCAAATGGAACTCATTATCTACTCCCACATAAACCAGCTCCTCATGACTATTTCCCCTTTCTATTATAGGCACCACTGCTCCCAGGCTCCTACATTGGAAATCCCTGGACTCATTTCGTTTTTTGCTCCTTTTCCATTCCTAAATCCATTCCTTCACTGAATGCTATTGACTATTCTCTCAAATTACTTCTATGCATAACTTTCTTTAGTTTATGGGTAAATGTTTTGGAGTACATTTAAACAAATCAAGGAATCAGTGAACAAGAGAATAAAGACACGAATAAACAAATAAATATTCACTCTTCCCAATATCTTTTATCTGTAGTTCTACAACCTCAAGTTTGCAATGTGTGAAAGTATATGAGTGTAAGCAGCTGCCCCCACCCCACATAAATTAATCCTGTGATGAAGTATTCTCCTTACATGTGCATTCTTTCAAAGTCTCATATTAAAATGTCTATATTCAAAGCCACTCTCAATTGCTTTATTTTGAATAATACTGTTTAGAAGACACATGGTTGATAAGGTGGTTTAGATCCATAAGGTGGTTACCTGATGAAATTGATATTTAAAATGAAGGCAAACATTGAGTAAGTATTAAATTATTCCCAGGGATATGACTTCATCTTGTTACCAGCTAGGTGTCATTGTTAATGAGTCTTTTAAGGATCACACATACATACACACTCATATACACCTTAAACAGTACCATAAACCTAAATATACACCTAAAAGGCAAGTGGGGAAATAAAAACAACAGCTTTCTTACTAGCAAGAAAATGAGTGTGGTGTGAGAGAAAATTTTCATGATGAATAATACAAATATTCAAGTACTAGATCTTAAACTGTGTAGCTGTAAATGGAGATGATGTGTTCTAGGAAAAAAGTTGCTAGATGACATAAAAAAGTGGTTCTTAGGTTAAAGAAAACAATGACATCAAATCTGCCTGCAAAGAGATTGAATAAAATTGCTTCATGAAATGTGAGACTGAGGAAAAAAGCAGCAGTTCTAATTATCTAATATGTGTTTTATCATCATATATAATTAATAAAATGTAATTTCTTGTTAATATTATAGAAGTACATTTGGTTATTCTGTCTAAAGCTCTAAAAGTTTATATATCCATGTTGGCCTAAAACCTTTTTGTGTGGGATAAGGGACATATTTCTCTTGGGAAAATGTAGACTTCTTAATACGTGGTAAAGTTCTGGATCCAATTCCACCATGCATGGCTAGAGGGTAAGGTTCACCATACCCATAAGCAATGCTCCAACATCAGCTGTGTGTCATACAATTCAACTCAATTCTGGCACTATCTACCCGGAGATAGCATGAAATCCCACACGTTAAGGGTTCAGTCCCACAAGACTGCCCTCCATCCTCCCACACTTCAGGAGCCAGTTGCGACGTCCGGGTTATTACCTGTACTTCTGACCAACTGGGTGTAAATTGGAGGTTCCAGCGAGCTCCACTTTAGGTTTGATTAATTTGCTGAAGCAGCTCACAGAACTCAGAGAAACATTTTACTTACTAGATTACCGGTTTATGATAAAAGCATATAACTCAGGGACAGCCGGATGTATAGGGCAAGGTAGGGCATGGAGCTTCCATGCCCTCTGAGCATGCCACTCTCCCCAAATCTCCACATGTCAACCCAGAAGCTCTCTGAACCCTGTCCTTCTGGGTTTTTATGGAGGCTTTATTACATAGGCAGGAGTGATTCAATCATTGGCTATTGGCGATTGATATCAACTCAGTCTCCAGCCCCTTTCCCCTCCTGGGAGGTCAGGGAATGAGACTGAAAGTTCTACCTCTCTATTTATGGTTGGTTCCCCTGGCAAGTAGCCCCCAAACTTAGGCAGATCCAAAAGTCACCTCATTAACATAACGAGACACCTTTATAGCTCTCATCACGGGAAATTACAAGGGTTTTTAGGAGTTCTGTGCCAGAAAGGTGGACCAAAACCATATATTTCTTACTATAAATCACAATATCACATATGGGATGGTTTTATATTTGAGCACCCCTGATACCTTTTACAAGGGAGCAGGAAAAACATATGCCTGTTGTTTCAAAGCCAAATAATCTTGTCTCTGCAGCATGCTGCCTGGAATCTCAGATTTAGAGTACTTATTAGGAACATGAAGGTTCCAGAAGGATGTAAAAGCAAAATTTTAGGAAGATTAACATGGAAGTTAAGGATTGAAGGGACTGGGTGATTAAACCCTAAATCTGCTTCAGGGAATTTATAGCCTAATTGAGAAATCAGCCTAAATATCTGAAAACTTAAAAAAAAAAAAAACCCAGAAGTTTCTATTTACTTGGCTAACAGACTTTTTGCCTATTATTTGTTTGTGTATAGTAAGATGACAAAGGCTTGTCACTCTTCAGGAAACGAGTTGTATTTCCTTCATAACTTTCTTCATATATGCAATAACCAAATATTTATTGAGCACCTATCATGTGCCAAGTAAAGGAAACGTACTCGGTGTCAAAAGGAGTTAGTTTCGGAGTGGGCTGGAATGATTTGGAAAGGAGGGATTTGAGAAAGGGTAGATACGAGGAGATTTTTCTCACAGAGGCAAGCCTTTGTAGTAGGAGGAATAGAGACCTATATAATTTATCCGAATGATACACCTTATGGCATAAATGTCAATAAATGCATTTCAGTAATAATTATGGCTAGTATTTGTTGAGCAGTTAATATGTGCCAGACACTAAGCCAAGACCTTTTTAAAAGATATCATATTTAAATCTTTTAGCAACCTACTGAATTTGACATGATAATCACCTCCATTTTAAAGATAGTAAAACCATGGTTTAAATATTTATATCAATCAAGATCCAACAGCTAGTCAGTAACCAAATCACGCTAAACTATCTAATGGCTATTCTTTGTTTCCACTACTCTGATGTTTCATGGAACTTAATGTATTCTCCAATACCCTTTCCCATAGTGTGACTGTTTCTTAAAGATTACAATGTTTTGCAGTTTAGGTTGTTATGTAGGCATGTGGTGATTAAAATGACCCCCACAATTAATTTAACTAAGTTTAGTTGCTATCATATATGATCCTTTTATATGTTATCCCACTCAAAAGAAGTTTAATTGCTTTTCTTAAACCCTTTCCAGAAATGCCTACTTTTTTTTTCAAGTTACTCTGTCTTTCATCAGTTGCATTAGATTAGTGACAGTTTCATGTACTTCATTTACTGGATTCAAGGTATGGTTCACTTACTCAGGAAGCCCAAAAGTTAATGACTTCTGAAAGTGCATGAATCTCTTCTACCCACTGGTGCATCCAAAGCATTCAGATTTTATTTGCTAAATCAGAGGTTCTATGCGTTCAAGTTCCTTGGAGGACGCTATCAGAATGAAAAGACTCAAAATAGCAGCCTTCAGAATACAACGTTGTGGTTTTGAATTTAAAAGTATTCCCAATATAATATTAGTATCTGCTGATGTGGTCACCCTGATTCCAACAAGTCACATTCTTACAAGTGCATAGGCTATACATAGCATGCCAAAATAGCTTGCAAATTTAGTCAATTAATTGATTTTCTTTAAAAAAAATAGGTACATTTTTTGAAAAACCTACTTTGTCATTTGGAAAAATTTGGACTATGACATTGAATATTGTGTTCCTAGAAGCTCTAAATATTGCCAAACCCACTAGCCTTGGAGCCACTTTGTGCTTTTCCTCCAACCCTCCGAATTAATTCAAGCTTTTCATTCTAAATATTCAGGTTATGCTTAATGTTTCATCATATCATTTCATTTTATAATTGCATTTTGATGCTAAAAAAGTTGCACATATAACAATAATTTTCTTTCTTTCTCAATATGAGGATTCTACTGCTGACCTGCACTTTTCAGTATTTCAATGTGTGTAGTAATGGATTTGGGCTGTTGCTCATGTCCCAGCCAGTCGCCAACTTTACACACATTTTCCATTGCCAAACCTTTCAAATCCATTCATTAACGTTTGGAATGTAAACTGTATCTCTGAAAAATAATTTCCTTATTGTCCCAGAGAAAGAAAATCCATTTTTTAAAACATAAAGCTAATCAACGCCCTCACATAGGAATTATACCTGCAATATGGGCTATGATTTGAATATGCTTTAACCTATTGAACTAACTCAGCTAAAACTGGTAGATTGTTTCTATATTCTAATTCCTTACTTCATAAAGATGAGATTCACTTTACAACCATAGGCTTATGAGAAATATTTGAATCCAGATGTCTGAGGGATTTACTGTTTTCCAATATCAATAAATCTTGCGTAAACGAAAAGAAGAATAATTCCTCGATCATTTCTGTATTTCCATCTTGACATTTCCTCGATCTTATCATGCCAACATAGTCTAAAGTTGATATTTACTTAGGATTACTCGGGTACTTAGATGGATATTTAAATTTGGTAGTTTTTATGTGTCTATAAACTTACAACTAATTTTTTGAAAGCTTCACTTTCTATAATTAACAATGATTATCTTATTTTTAATGTGTTTCTGCCTTGGGTATCTTTTCACAATTCAAATTTAAAGTCTTATTTTCTAGAGATACATAGCTTTATGTTTCATTAAGCAAATAAAACAAGCTCTGAAAAACCTATGAAAAATTATTTTTAAAAACTACAGCAAATCCATGTGATAAAAACCAACTGCTCTTTACATAACCACTATAGTGAAAGGTTTGGACTTTTTAAAAGTTTAATGACTATTTATAAATTTGTCCATGCAGGACCAAAGGCAATTATTGTAAACATCAATAACAAAGCATAGACAGTTACATTTACTTTATCCTAGCCTCATCCCTGTAGTGGGCTTTGATCATGACATCTAATAGTGATCACTTAAAATTATTAGTAGTATTAGAATTAGTATTTTGTATGTGTGGAAAAGGTGTTATGTAGCCATCAAGGTAAAGTTCTGTTTGCATTAGTAAAACTGGTTGTGAAAATGTAGCTATTCATGTCTGAAAATAAGAGAAACTGAAATCTATGCCTCCCTTAAGTGGAATTTCTGCCAAAATATAGTGACAAATGGGGAAAGTCATATTTGTTTTATATGCAAGTTATGTAGTAGCACACCTATTTTACTTTTGTAATTTAATTATGTGAAATTTATTTTTTAATTGCTCAGTTAGTAACATTATTGAGACTCTAGGATACAGTTTAAGCTTTAGATGCCAATACCATAATTATTTTATTGACAGAAGGAAGTCTGGAGCAAGCTCAGAAATGCTTTCGTCCTCTGCTCTTCTCCCTCAAGCTCAGGGACAGGTCTAAATATTTTCTCAAGACTCTTCTAAATAGATATGTAAAAGTATGATTGTTATAAAATCATTGGTAATCACCTGCAAATATGAGAACTGAACTTTTGTTTATTTGCTTATTTGTGTGTTAGTTTTTGAGAACACAATTGTTCTAATTATTTTGAAAGTATACACTAAAGGAATTTTGTCACTCTAAAGGGCCAAAGGGAAATGAAATAGAAAGAGCTAAAAAGCGAATCATAGCCAGGCTTTTGAATTTTAGCCTTCAGGATGCCTTTCAAGTTTCAATCCCTTTGGGTAGACTTTTAGCTCTCGCCACCCTCTCCTGCTTTCATGTGCCTTGATGGTGCATCTACTAGACCCTTCATATCTATAATCAAGCAATAGGTTTTCTCCAACTTGATTGTACATATTTAAGGAAAGTAGAAACCGTCTTATTTAATCTTGTATCCCTAATGTACTCTCTATGTACCATACATAGAGTCTAGGAGTTCCACAAATGTTTATATAAATGAAACATGGAATAGATGAATGATGGATGAAAGGATGGGTGGATAGATGGTTGGATAGGTATATTTATAATCCTTTCCATGTAAACTATTTTTTTCAAGACAAAGTAACCTCTAAAGTGCCCTTAAAGCTCTAATTATCTGACTAGTTGCATATAATACAAATTTCATAAAGGTAAACAAAAAAGGATATACAATTACAATTATTTCTCCTATCCTGTCACCCAGCCATCTACTTCTCCTTCTTCACTCTTACCAGCGTGAACTGAAATTACTTACATATTTCTTATGTATCCTTCCAGAGATATGCTACGCACATGAAGGCATGTGTGCACGTACACACACACACACACACCCATACAGCAATTCACACCTTTCAACCAGGTATGAGAGTACCTGTCTTCTCATACCATCAACACAATACAACACAGTGTATTGTCAAACTTTTTGATCTTTGCTCATCTGATTGGTCAAAAATTGTGTCTTTAGTTTGCATTTATCTAATAATGAGTGAGGGTGACTATATTTTCAAATGTTTAAAAACTATTTTGTTACTTTTTCTCCGAACTAATTCCTTCTAAAATTTTTAAAGCCAATTGATTGATGAGAACTAGTCTGTTTACTTTTGATCAGAAGCAGTATTATCCAACATATTCAAACCTACTAATTCATTTGATTTAGCACTATTGCTAACTATCTAATTGTCTCAAAAGATAAACTACACTGTCAAGGAGGACAGCTTCAATATCTTTGACCATATTAAAAAATGTCATTTAGTCTATGAAGGCAGCTCTGAAAAGGGGTTCCAAAAACAGTAATGGAGGACTCTTTCCCACCTCAGGAACTTTGCACAGGCTCTTCCCTGGAAAAATCTTTGCTATTATTTTGCATGGTGGGATCTTTCTCATTCTTTAGATCTCAGTTTAATTGTACTTCCTCAAAGACAACTTGCTTGATTATTATATCTAGATAAACCTCTCCTGACTATTTTGTGACTTAATGTCTTATTTGTTCCTTCCATAACATTTATCATATTTTGTAGTGCTGGGGAGGAAAATTTTTTCCTCTACTCTTCTAGGTTCTTCTAGCTTCTAAGTATTAAATTGAGATGAGACAGATTAAAAGGAGAAAAATAAAATTTAATTTCATACGTATGGGGAGCTCTGTAAGAATATGAGGCCCAAAGACAGTCAGGCAGTTGAGGCTTATATGCCTGTCCTGAGCTAGGGAGAAGAGGGTAGGGGTCTGGGACTTCAAAGGGAAGAAAGACAATTCACAGGAAGATGAGAAGAGCAAATGTTTGGTAAACAAATGTTTGCCATGTCTTTCACAGGCAAAGGGACACAGAGAAGAATGTGAACAAACAGGCCTTGCTAAGTTCTACCCCAGTTCACCAAACCTAGTTCATATTCTTTGTAGTTCTGTCTGGTGATAGCTCTCTTCCTGCTACGTTCTTTTAGACAGTTAAGGTGGAGATAAAAAGGAAAACTTCCTGAGTCTTCTGTTTCTTAAAAATAATCAGCTCCAAATAATCCTTGTGCCAAAGAGACACATTTTGGGGTGGCAAATTTTGCCCCCCTTCAGTAGTTATATTATTTTGTCATTTACTTGCTATTCCCTGAAATAAGCTGGAAGTTCCATGAGAGCAGTCTCCATGTCTGTCTTGTTTATTGTTTTCGCTCCACTGCCTGATGCATGATGTGGCATAAAATAAACATTCAACAAATATTTGTAGAAGGAATAAGTGAATAGATTCATCTAAGTTCTGGTTTGTTTCTCAAAAATTCAATTGTTACTTTAGAACTATTACCACATATATACTTCCAATGGGCTGAATTTAATTCAGTTGACTTCTACTATGTGCAAGCTATGAGATAGAGGGATAGGGAGAGAGAGGGAGGGAGGAAGAGAACGAGAGAGGGAAAGAGAGCAAGAGAGCATGGACTCTTCAAGGAGCTTATAGTTTTTACTCCTGCATTTATTCATAATTTACTGCAAATGGATTTCACAAATAAAGAAACTACAAGGTCAGACATCATCATTGCTCTGAGACAAATGCAACCAGGATACTTTGAGGTTCAGATATAATTGATAGATAAATGCAGAGCTGGGAGAAATTTATTAAAAATGATTTTTAAACCTCATCTTTCTATCAACTCTCAGGGAGGTAAAACAAAAAAAATGTACATAATCCTTGGGCTTTACATTCTGTCTCTTAATTAAAATTCACTAGAATATGTATTTCAATAGATCATATATGCCAGGAGCCACCTGGGTATATTGACTATTACATGATAATGATCGTATTAAGGCGGCTTTTATCCACCTAGTATTTCATTAGGGATAGAGTTTGATGTATAAAGTTAAATTAATTGCAATCTAAGAATGACTCCAATAAATAAAATACCAAGCTTCAACCTTTCTTTTTGTACATGCACTGATTTAATCTTTCAGCCATTAATCACCAGTCCTGTTTTTGAGGAACAAATCTAGGCTTTCCTTTACAGAGAGATTTAACTTACCCTTTGAATCATGAGTTGGTGCTTTGAGTTTTGGTGTTTGGTTTCCCTAAAGCCCTCTGAGAGGAAGAAGAGTATATTGGGTGAGATGTCTCCAAAGAAACTGACTATTAAAGTCGATGTAAAATGTAATTTATCAATGGTTATTAACTCATGAATAGTGTGACTACCTGTATTTGGCTCTGGAGAAAATGTAGAAAAGTAGATGATTAGAATAGGGAACATAGGAAATAGAGATTATTAAGTAGATCATCTATAGAATAATGAATATCTTCTCTTACTTCGCTTGTCATTAGGAGAATTTTTTTGAAGTAAATAAAACACCAAAAATTTGCACTTAAAATTTGTTAGCATAAACTGAAAATCGATAAATATAGGAAATGTAAAAGTTAAAAGAAACCTTAATAGGTGTAGGTTTATGTTCTGACACTTGTGGAATGAGTGCAAGGAAAGGATCAACACTCAAGCATTTATTTATTTTATGGTTGAATAGTAAAAAAAAATAATGCAGAGAAAAAAGATTATTCCATAGGGATGCCCTGAACATGGAACCTTATTGTGGGACACTGTCTCCAGAATCTCCTTCCCATTAACATCACCACTGCTTTATCTTTGACCAAGATTTTTTGCATGTCTTCTTAATTCTATCTGGCTCCTTGATTGTGGTCTTTCTAAAGCCAATCCTTCCTCACACTACTCTCAGAGTTATTCATGTAAAGGTCTTCGATGATCCCCAATGTCCTAAATTTCAACCCCTTAGCTTGCCCTACAAGCTTCTCTATCTTTTGTCATTGTTCTACTTTTATCTCCTCGTTGCCTCCACTCCTTCCTTGACTGTCCTACTTACACTTTAAGGCGGTCTCCTTAGACCTTGAATGATATTTCCCACTCTTTCAACCTGATAAGCTTCTGATCATCCTTTGGGACCCAGACAAAATCTGATCTTCTGGGTGGTACATTTCATTAATTCTCTGAGGTGGAATTACTCTCCCTCTCTCCTTTGATGTTCCTATAGCACTTCATACTAACCTCTATTGCAGCAGATATTGTATTGCATGCTAATTATTTTTCCAAATGCTCTTCTCCTCAATCCAACTATGAGTACCCAAAGGGCTAGGACTTTGTATTATTGTGTATATCCTGTATTAGAAATGTACTAAACTTCCAGAAGACATTTCAAATGAATTATCATGATACATTATTTTGTTTTTAATAGACTTTATTTTGAGTAGTTTTAGGTCCACAGCAAAATTGAGTAGAAGGTACAGAGATGTCCCACATACCGCCTGTCCTAATACATGCACACCCTCCCCAATTATCAACATCTCCCACCAGGGCGGTACATCTGTTAACAGTTAATGAACCTACACTGACACATCTTTATCACCCAGAGTCTATAGTTTACCCTAGCGTTTACTTTTGGTATTTGAGATACATTCTTAATGCTCTGAAAATAGTATTTTAATTCTCTTTAAGAATATATGTTGAAATTTTGAGGGTATGATGATGCAAGTTTAAGTAGGCCTTATATTTTGAGTCAACTTTATCTTTAGTGGACTCTTACATTTTCCATGTAATAAAATTCTTTAATATACAGTAATACCAATAATATAGACCTTTGTAATAGATAGTAAGGTCCTTGTGTGTGTGTGTCTGCCAGCGAAATCCTATGGTCATGTATGTTTTACTGATGAAATAAGAAAACTGAATAAGCATCATTGTCTTAATTAGACTACAACACAATAGGTGGAACCTGCATTTTAATTTGACTAGTGATTGCCTGGAATCTGGATCTGGATTGCATTTAGTTCTCCTAAAATCTCTAATCTCTACCAAGGGCTGAGAACAGAAGTGCTCACTTCTTTTTTTTCCACTGTCAGTGGGATTTTATATAATCTTCATTTGGGATCTGGTGATATCTGTAGAGAAGCTTCCATTCTCAGAATTATTCAGAAAGCTGTCATAAGCTTTGTTCCTTCTCAGCAGGGCAAATCCTGGAGTGACATGACACACTGGGACTCTCCTTTAAGTGGGAAATGACAAAGGGAGATGCCTCTAGCACTCCCACAAAGCTAGGCTGTGTTTCTGGAAATTAGGAGAATTTATTCAGGAAATCTAAGTATAAACCAGAAAACCCAACATGTACAAATCCGTATAATAAGGATCACCCATGAAATTTTTTATATTATAAAGGGTGAACACAGCCAGATGATGCAATTTACTTTCTTTCTTTTTTTTTTAACTATTGCTGACAATATAAAGGTAGAGAGAAATTGTAAGGGAAGGAGTTTTGGGAATTTAGTTTCCTTGCTGACTAGCAGTTGAAACAGCACAGCTTTAGGAATTGTTCTCATTTGATTTTCTATGTTTGACACTGTTTTGTGTTTGTGATTTTGAGTATGATGTATGGTAAAGGTGATTGCAAAGTATCTAAGATATATGGTAAACAAACAAACAAACATTTCTTTTAACCCCAATCACAATACTTGCTAAATTCTCTTTCTATGTGCTTCTGACAAAATAAACAAAAATCACATGTACTAATGAGTTTTGTTTGAAAATAGATAAAAATACTTCATTTTTTAACTTTTAGCTAATTATATCTTGAACACATAACAGTACTAATATCAGATCTAAAAAATTGTTACAGATCTCAATAAGGAATATAAAGCAATAAAATGTATTATCCAGAGAGACAAAATATTGACATTTGAAATAATTTTTTACTCATTTGTGGTATCAGCTACTATCAGAGAAAGAATAAACTTAATGAGGTCTAATGGGATATACGGTTGGTTAAATTAGTTAGAATGTTGTCTGATTTATGTTTTCACTCTCTCCTGGACTTCGGAATCAAGTAGTAAATTATGAAATTGTGTATATTACTTTTGTTTGTCATTTATATTTATGATATCACAGCTGATCCTATTTAGAGTAGATAATATTTCTAGTTGCTTTTCCTTAGAGAATAAACATCTGCTCAAATGCATTTCAGCATTTTAATTGTATTAATAGGAATAATTCAAAATTATAGTACAAAGCTCAGCATATTCCATTTCAGAGAGAATGAGGACAGTGGTTGTTGACTCTGACTGATATTTTCCCATTGCAAGAAGAGTGGGTTTTTTAAATCTTTGTAATAGTTCATTTCATTTTATATGGCACTCTACAAAAAAGGCAAAATATACTTTTACCTCTATTATGAGGATTAGAAGTGAAAGTAAATGGTTTTATTATTGTTAATATTATTAATAAGAGTATGTTAACGTTAATGTGCTTTACAGTTTACAAATCATTTTGATATATTTTAATTGATTTAATCATAATAGCTACCACCACCTCTCAGAATAGGCTAAGCAAAAGAGGGTGAAAAGAAATAATACAAGTCTGGCTGTCCTGGTGGCTCAGCGGTTAAGTGTGCATGTTCCACTTCGGAGGCCCGGGGTTCACTGGTTCGGATCCCGGGTACGGACATGGCACCGCCTGACACACCATACTGTGGTAGGCATCCCACATATAAAGTAGAAGAAGGTAGGCACGGATGTTAGCTCAGGACTAATCTTCCTCAAAAAAAAAAAAAAAGGAAAGAAAGAAAAGAAAAAATGTAAAAAATAAAAAACACAATACAAATGATACATAGAGTTTAAGAATTTATGGCACTTGAAATATGTGCCCTTAGACCATGTACTTAATATCTCTGAGCCTCAGTTTTCTTTTCCATAAAATGGGAATATAAATGCTGACTTTATAGAGTGATTGGAAGGATTAAATGAGGAATGGTGTCTAAAGCCCCAGCACAGTATAGATGCTCAATACCCATAATTCCATTTCTCTTTTTAAATTTATTAACTAGAGAGCAGGGACTTTGGTGGTGGTATTAAGGAGAGAGGGGGTAACTTAGCCTTCATTTAATATTGATCAGCCCCCACACCAAACCACCCGACGCAAGCATACAATCTGTGAAATAGAGAAAACCATTCGTAAGGCAAGTACTGTGTTTTCTCCCTCCCCTTCCTCTCCTAGCAAGATGGCCACATCTGAACCAGAGCTAG
This sequence comes from Equus quagga, assembly GCF_021613505.1. Taxonomy (NCBI): domain Eukaryota; kingdom Metazoa; phylum Chordata; class Mammalia; order Perissodactyla; family Equidae; genus Equus; species Equus quagga. The sequence continues at coordinate 96,391,024 of NC_060276.1, forward strand.
AAACAGGATAAGGCTAATGAGACACTTGCCTCCAGTGTGAAACTTAACAGAGTATGTAAAAATTGAGGAACTAAGATAAATAACATTTGAGTTCAATATTCAAAAAATCAAAATTAATGCAAAACATTTCATGGTGAGCAAAATACCAACATTTTCTTTTTAAAGATTTTACTCTTTTCCTTTTTCTCCCAAAGCCCCCCTGGTACACAGTTGTGTATTTTTAGCTGTGGGTCCTTCTGGTTGTGCCATGTGGGACGCCACCTCAGCATGGCCTGACGAGCAGTACCATGTCTGCGGCCAGGATTCAAACCTGGGAAACCCTGGGCCACCAAAGCAGAGTGCGGGAACTTAACCACTCGACCACGGGGCCGGCCCAAAATACCAACATTTTAAAATGCAGGATCTGACCCTGCATTTCACCATTCACCACACTGGCCTCATCCTAACCTCCACCTCACACTCAACTCAAGGACTAAGACATTGGCAATTAGATTTACCTCTGTGCTCTTTCCTTGTCCCATCCTCCATTGTCCCCCAACCTGGGATAATAAACAAACCCTGAATCTATTATTCCAAGCTTCTTAAAAATACTTTACCAGATAAATATGCCTCAACAATATTTCTTTGAATTTTAGTGTAGTGGTTAAAAGTGTGGAGTTCTACAGCCTGGCTATGAATTCTGTCTCTACTCGTTCCTGGATATCTGATCTTGGGCAAGTTATTTAGGTTCTCTGAGCCTCAGTTTTCTCATCCATAAAGTGGGAATAATAGTAGATATGCCACAGGGCCATTATGCAAATATTTGATTTGGTGCATGACACGTAATGCTTTGTATTTTTGAATGTTATTAAAAAGATATTTGAGACTTGATTTCTTTCACACAACATCCTATCCCTAAAATTCATCCTGCTTGTCTTGTGTAGCAGTAGTTCCCTTGTTTTCGCTACTGTATATGCAATTTAATTATTCATTCTCCTGCCAGAGGGTTTTTGGACTGCTTGAAGATTTGCTTGTTTGCTTATTTTGTTATTTTGAACAGTGCTGCTATGAACATTCTTGTACATGTTTCCTGGTGCAAATACTGCTCAGTCTTTCATGCCACAAATGGATATCTTGAGATATTATCAAACTATGCAATGAAATCCAGTCTATACCCATCGATTCCCATACTTGTCTCTTGTTGAGCCAGAAACAACTGTTACATATTCCCACGTGGTGAAGTCACTGTGCTGGTCCCTACTGAATCTTTTTCTATGAGTCCCTCAGTGCTCTTGCTCCCAGAGTCTGGTCTGTACTCAGTTGATTTCTTTTTTATTTCTAGGACTTTATTTTTAGTTTTAAAGTCTTTCCACTTTGAATCCTTACCTATTCATTCCAACATTAGTTGTATCACTGTTTGTGTCTAACCTGAGGGTCCAGCATCTGGCTTTGCTCAGTGAGGACAAATATCCTTGTACTCTCTCGTCTGTGTTCATTTTGATAATGACATCTGATGGGGATTTATACATCCCCTTTGAAAGAAAGAATCTCTTTTTGCTTGTAGTTTTTCATGGTCTGTCTTAGTTTGGGTTTCTTTAAAGTCAAGTCTGAGATAAGGACTAGAGAGCAGGTGGTTCAATTTGGTAGCTGATCAGAGGAAGCACAAGTGGGAGAGCAGGGGAAGCGAGGAAATAGGGAACGAACAATACTGAATGAGTTATTGAGCTGGCTACTGCTGTGCAAAACTTTTGCTTAATCCACTGAGACCTCTGAGGAATGTTGGAGAATGCACTTATAGTTGTCCTTCTGAAGGACTGTGTCTGTGGTTCCTGTGCCTCCTTGATTGAGGGCTGCTCAGGCACATCAGGTCCCCTGCTCTGTGGAAGCTGAGTAATTTCCATGACTTGGGAGAAAGTCTTGAGGCAGAAACACTGAGAGACGCAGTGGGTGCTTGACCTGGCGAGCCTTTAGTGTGCCTGGGGACTGTCTCTCGCAGGCCTAACCAAAGTAGGCCAACAGAATGGAGTGTGTGGTATCTGCTACATAGCTCAAACTGGATTTCCCAATTATCTAGTGCCATGCTCCTTCACAATACAGGCATACTTCGTTTTATTGTGCTTTGCTTTATTGAGCTTCACTGGTATTTTGTTTTTTACAAGACCCTCCACCAGCAAAAAGATTATGGCTCGCTGAAGGCTCAGATGATGGTTAGTATTTTTTAGCAATAAAGTATTTTTTAATTAAGATGTGCATTTTTTCTAGACATAATGCTGTTGCACACTTAATAGACTATAGTGCAAACATAACTTTTATATGCACTGGGAAACCAAAAACTTTGTGTGATTCACTTTATTGTGATATTTACTTTATTGTGTTGTTCTGGAACTCAACTCACAGTATCTCTGAGATGTGCCTGTACAGTCATGCACTGCATAATGACATTTCAGTCCACGATGGACTACAATGCACCACATATGGAACGGTGGTCCCATAAGATTAGAACCATATAGCCTAGGTGTGTACTAGGCTATACCATCCAGGTTTGTGTAAGTACACTCTATGATGTTCACACAAGGATGAAATCGCCTGACAATGCATTTTTCAGAATGTATCCCCATCCTTACGTGATAGGTGACTGTACATCACACAATGTACCTCTGGCCCACTGCTGTGTAATTCTTCATGCCTAGGATCATGTGGCTTACAGTTGTTCTCTTTTATTTTTCGGATATTCTTTTAGTATCTGAAAGCCCTATAGCCTGTTTTCCATGATATAAATGATGATTAAATCATGCAGTTCATTTTAAATTCATGGTTTGATGTTATTCACATAGCAAGCACTCAGTAAATACTTCTTAAAGGAATGATTTTGAAATGCCTTTCTATATTCTGGAGACACATATTAACTGTAATAGAGCCTTTAGCAGGAAGACTGTTTCCTCAAAGTTGCAAGGTGACTGACAATAATATATAAAGCTAGAAGCTCCAAGGAAAAATGTTACCAGAGGTCACTTTTAAACTAGGGGAACAATCATTTTTCATTTCCCCTACCTCCTCCCCACTGAAGCCTCTGGTCTGCTACGATTATTAAACACCCATTTTTTCAGTTCAAAAAAACTGCAAACTGAAAGAGGAAGTGTTTTCAGAGAAAACAGCCACTTTCCTTTTAGTTCACAGTTGTGTAGGGGAGGAAAACTTTCTGTTTCCTCCCTTCTAGGTTCTTCGGCTGGCCTAATAATTAAATTGGCATACGACAGATTAGCAGGAGGAAAAAAAAACAAATTTAATTTTGTATGTGTGGGAGATCATAAAAACATGAGACTCAAAGAAGTGACCAAAGCAGGCAGTTTTTATACCTTTTAGACAAAGAAACAATAAATATGTGAAGAATTGACTAGACAAAGGGGTTTGAGCTCGGAGTAGTAAATTAGTGAAGAAGTAACAAGGTTTGTTTCTACAGCCTTCTTGGCCCAAAATTCCATATCTCTGGTGATAACGATGCTTATATCCTCCTGGTACAGGCAGGGTGCCTTTCACATGGGAGATTTATTTCCTGCTTTCAGGGGACAAAGGTGGTCAGAGTGTCCTTCTTGCACCAGCTGTTTCTTAAGTAACTTTAATTCAAAATAATCAATATGCCAAAGTGGCATATTTTGTCGTGGCATATTCTGCTCCCCTTCAGATGTTATGTTAATTTGTCAATCAAACATATTTGTCTTTTTAAAATATTTCTATTACATAGGGATAAAAGAATATTTGTAATATATATGGTTTAAATAATAAAAATAAACAACTAATTAATTTAGAATATCCTCAGCAGTTTGAACCCACCTATTTAAAGACAGATTAACAGGAAAGAAACAATCAGAAGTTTAATAACATGTGTACCTCCTGTACACAGGAAAACTGAGTAATTCCCCAACATAACCCACGCCACCACCAAAAATACCATCTCCCAGCTAAAGACAAAAGATGTTGGCTCCCCAATTCCATCACTTCCCCTGCTATCATCAGAAATATTCATTCTTCTGAATTTTGCTTGGCTTTATAGTCTTGCCACATATGTATGTTTTCCTAAGTAATAAATTGTTTTGTTCTGCCTGCTTTTGAACTTCATATAATTAGAATCATTGCCACTGGTCTTGTGTGACTGCTTTTTCCAATCAGCATTATGTTGCTGAGATTCATCCATGTCGGTGAATATAGCTGTAGTTCATTCATTTTCAATGTCATGTTCCATCATGGAAATAAACCACAATTTATTTATACATTCTGCTGTTGATGGATATTTGTGTTGTTTCCAGTTTTATCCCTTTTCCTGTTAGAAACAATGCTCCTTATATTCCGTACTGAGGAGAGGGATTGATGTGTTGTAGGGTTCATATATGTGCCCTCAGATATACTCCTTATCCTGCTCTTCTGGGTACCACTGGGACGTTGACCTTGCAGGCTCTGAGTGCCAGGCTTCCATGTCACTCAGCTTCCAGCTCTGTTTGGCTAATGGTGGAGGATTGGAGTGTCGGAGAAGACCCCAGGGTACTTCTCTCCCTCCCTTTGTGCCTCAAGCAGTGTCTTTGGCAGAAGCTGCCTATGCTTTGAGGTTCCAGCTCCAGTTTCCACTGAATGAACTCATGACCCTGTCAGGGAGGAAAGGTAATTCTCCTTCTACCCATATAGGTTCTTGGCTGAGACTCATAATAGAAAGACAGATTAACAGGAAAGAAACAAACAGAAGTTTAATAACTTGTGTACCTCCTGTACACAGGAAAACTAACTCCCCAAAATGACCCAAGCCACCACCTAAACTACCATCTCCCAGCAAAAGACAAAAGATGTTGGCTGTGGGGAGGCCAGTTATGGGGTTATAGGAGGTTATCAGATGAAGCACAGTAAATAAGGATAAGGTTGTCATATGGATTTAGGTCATTGCCTTCTCCATTGATAAGAGTTTCTATTTTTAAAAAATTATTTTATTGAGCTCACATTGGTTTATAACATTGTCTAAATTTCAAGTGTACATCATTGTATTTTGGCTTCTGTATAGATTGCATTGTGTCCACCACCAATAGTCTAGCTTCCATCTGTCACCTTCACTCCTTTTGCCCTCCCACCACCACCTTCTACTCTGGTAACCACCAATCTGTTCTCCTTATCTATCTGTTTATTTATATTCAACATATGAGTGAAATCATGTGGTATTTGTCTTTCGCTAACTTACTTTGCTTGGCATTATACCCTCAAGGTCCATCCATGTTGTCAAAAATGACACAGTAATCGTGGCTCCATGTGGTTGCTAAACTTTGAGTTACTTTACCCTCCACAGTTTGCCAAATCAGTTCTTCGATCACCTGTTTAAATTCCATAAGTTAAGGTTTCTGTTTAAAATATCAAAAAGCTTTGATTTCTACTTAGACGCTGACTGACATGATGCGTCTACAACTTTACAAGATTATGTCATTCTTTTCTAAACTGGTTACACAAATTTAAATTCCCATCAATTCAATAAAAATTTTGCTTGCTTCAAATTCTCTCCCACACTTGACAATGTCAAAATTTAATTTTTGGCGACTATAAAGGATATAAAATTGTTTCTGACTCTGGTTTTAACTTTTATTTCACTAATTAAAAATGAAGTTGAACATTTTTCATAGTTCCATTGGCAAGCTTTAAATGCAGACAATTGTCCAATATAAAATATAACTTTCCTTTAATAAGATTTATTTTATTTTGAACTGTACCATACAAAATTTATCTCAATAAGTTTTGATTTAATATCCTACAAAATTTATCTAAATTTTTCCATTTTATTTATTCATTCATTTAATTTAACACACGTAAGTTAAGTTCCACTATATACCAGACACAGTTCTATGTGTAACTAAGAAATTGGAATATGTTATAGAAATAGGATAATTGGGGAGCACAATCTTTTGAAAATGGCTTAGTGTTAGGACACACTTTATCATGTTTACTCCTATTCTGATCCCTTTCATCATCTTCTATAAGATCAATTACTGTGGTGTCATTAAGAATATGAGGATTGTTTATAAAATTGAGTGTCAAGGTTTGTCCATTTTGTAGGCACCATATAGAAATTTCAGTATCAAGAGAAGATTTTTGTTACGAAAGGTTCTAGAAAATTTTGGACTATAGGCAATTGCAGACTATATCATGCCTTTTAGAAGTATGATCTAACAACAAAAATCTAGAAAACTTTTAGGATGTAAAGTAATTCCTAAAATGTTCCAGCTTAAAATATTGAAATGGTGAAGATGGCTTTTCCTTCACAATCTGTTACTAAAGAGGACAGACCGGACAAAAGATGTGTTCTGTGTGGACACGGCATTGTCTACTACCTGGAATGTTGGTCATGCTAGTCACTGCTACTGCTGCTAGTTAGAGAACCCTAAAAACATGACTTTGTGGAGGGAGGAAAAAACTGCTTGAAAGAAGGCAACATCTTGTTTTATCTTACTGGTAAATGTTCAGAGTCCTAAAAAACTGCAACAACAAAAAGATATTTTGAACCTTTCTAAGAAAACACATTCTAGGACTGTACATCCACAGTGTACATGGGATCAGTACCTCCACAGTCACATATTCACATCATTATCTTACCCCTAAATCATCAAGAAAATATTATGTTAAATATACTGTAGTTAAGAAGGCAGGAAGCTACCCTACACAAACATTTTCATTTAAACCTTTCATCCAGAAGATAGTGTTCTGTCATTCAACGGACTAACTCTCAGCTCTCTGGAAAAACCATTTATCCAGAGTAACTCTTGCCCTGGTTTGGTTTAGCTTGGGTGTTAATGTGGTTCTTGTGTGTGTATATGTGTGTATGTGCGCAATTCTATGATTGATTAAATCATTATATAACTTCAAAACATTTACGTCAGTGATTATAAATTTTAGAAACAGCTTATTTCTCTTTTTCTGATTAATGTGTCATGTGCATGTATTTCTGTCTTTGTGCAGACAACAAGACCGAAACACAGGTTAGGTGCATGGGTATAGAATTCAGCGTTGTAAACCAAAATTCAAAATGAAAGAAAGAGATGGTATTGGGGGAGTGCAGTGTTATCATAGTTGGAAAGAGAAGGATAACAGAAGGCTTGCAGAGATCTGTAAAGTTTTCTGCTTTGTTAGTTAAAAATAGTAAAAATGTACTGGAGTGCATTACATTATTTTTCAGTTCCCCACCTTTTTCTTTACTATTGTTAGATAATGAGTTAGTTTTTGAACTTAAAGTATTTGGCCAAGCTTTACTAGTTATTGAATTCAATGTCTTACTGAATGTGTGTAGTGCTATTCTTGTTGCATACATAGCATAAACTTTGTGGTCAATATTGCTACAGAAACTATATGAATTAAGCTTGTAGTAAGGTAACATGGTGAGAAACTTGAATAAAAGACTAAGCTGAGACTTGATAGAAAATATCTGTTGTCCTACAAAAGCTTGAATCTCTACTGTTGAGTGGTAAAATATTCTTCATTATCCACATGGAAATAATATCTAGGTTGTGAGCTCATGCATAGAATGACCACGTATTATTCATTTTGTGGTTTCCCTAATACATATTGACTTCAAACTACATTTAATTCCCTGGAACTTGACCAGAAGGTTGATTGTCCAGTAGAGTTTCTTGTAAGAAATTCTTATAGCAGTCAACAATTCTTTTATGGCTTAAAAATCCTATCTACATATGCTGAGACCATTTTTAAGTTATACTCAGGGTACTCCTTTTCTGTGCATATAGGCAAGACTATACAACATTTTTAGAACGAGTCAAACCCTATTTAAAATAAAAACAGAACTGTTAGATGGTACCAGGGTCACCTTAAATTAATTAACCAGACTGCCAATCAAAACAAGATTTCAGATGTAATTAACCCATTAACCTAATGAGATGCAAAAATGCCTGTTACCAAAAATTTCCTGAGCACTTTTCTCACTTATGTAACAAATATCAACCTGATACTTTTGTAGTCAATTCGCATACCATGCCAATACATCCGAAATTTGCAGATGTAATCTAACTAGCATAGATTCACGTAATTGGCATGACACAGAATTTTTAAACATCAGCTATCTCAGGAACTTTATTCACATGAATCTGGAAGATTCTTTGTGATGTTTGAGCTCTTTACTCTCAGAAATTCAGATGTCAAAGTATTTTTAGAATGGGTCTGCAAGGCATCATTATTTTGTAATTATAATCCTGTCGATTGACAGCAAATGTGTTGGATGAAAATGTTGCCATATTAAAGTGATCTTGGTTAGTGCTGGAGACAGACTGCTTACATCTAAACTCTCATGAGGGGGAAGAAAGAACTTAAAGTGATTTTACTTTTTTAAAGTTTTTAAAATTACTTTTTATTGTGGTAACATTGGTTTATAACATTACATAAATTTCAGGTATATATCATTATATTTCAAGTTCTGTGTAGGTTATATCATGTTCACCACCCAAAGACTAATTACAATCCATCACCATACACATGTGCCTAATCACTCCATTTGCCCTCCTCTCTCCCCATCTCCCCTCTGGTAACATCAATCCAATCTCTGTTTCTTTGTATTTGTTTGTCATTGTTTTTATCTTCTACTTATGAGTGAAAGCATACATTATTTGACTTTCTGCCTCTGACTTATTTTACTTAGCATGACACTCTCAAGGTCCATCCATGTTGCCACAAATGCCCAGATGTCATCATTTCTTATGGCTGAGTAGTATTGCCTTGTGTATATAAACCACATCTTCTTTATCCATTTGTCCCTTGATGAACACCTAGGTTGCTTCCAAGTCTTGGCTATTGTGAATAATGCTGCAATGAACATAGGGGTGCATGTATCTTTACACATTTGTATTTTCATGTTCTTTGGATAAATACCGAGCAGTGGGACAGCTGGATCATATGGTAGTTCTATTCTTAATTTTTTGATGAATCTCTATGCTGTTTTCCAAAATGGCTGCATCAGTTTGCACTCCCACCAGCAGTGTGTGAGGGTTCCCTTCTCTCCACATCCTCTCCAATACTTATTGTTTCCTGGCTTGTTAATTATAGACATTCTGACAGGAGTGAGGTGATATCTCATTGTAGGTTTAATTTGCATATCCCTCATAGTTAACGATGTTGAACGTCCTTTCATGTGCCTGTTGGCCATCTGTATATCTTCTTCGGAGAAATGTCTGTTCAGATCTTTTGCCCATTTTTTAAATGTGTTGTTGTTTTTGTTGTTGTTGAGATGTATGAGTTCTTTGCATATTTTGGATAGTAACCTTTTATCAGATATATGGTTTGCAAATATCTTCTCCCAATTGTTGGGTTGTCTTTTTGTTTTGTTGTTGATTTTCTTTCTTGTGCAGAAGCTTTTTAGTTTGATATAGTCCCATTTGTTTATTTTTCTATTGTTTCCCTTGCCCAGTCAGACATGGTACTTGAAAAGATGCTGCTAAGACCAATGTCAAAGAGTGTACTGCCTATGTTTTCTTCTAGAAGTTTAATGGTTCCAGCTCTTAAATTCAAGTCTTTAATCCATTTTTAGTTAATTTTTGTCTATGGTGTGAGATAATGGTCTACTTTCATTCTTTTGCATGTGGCTGTCCGGTTTCCCAACACCATTTACTGAAGAGACTTTCCTTTCTCCATTGGATGTTCTTGGCTCCCTTTTCAAAAATTAGCTGTCCATAGATGTGCTTGTTTGTTTCTGGGCTCTCGATTCTGTTCCATTCACCTGTGTGTCTGTTTTTGTGCCAGTACCATGCTGTTTTGGTTACTATTGGCTTTGTAGTGTAATTTGAAATCAGGGAGTGTGATACCTTCAGCTTTGTTCTTTTTTCTCAGGATCCCTTTGGCTATTTGGGGTCTTTTGTTGTTCCAGATAAATTTTAGGATTCTTTGTTCTATTTCTGTGAAAAATGTTGTTGGAACTTTGAGAGGGATTGCATTGAATCTGTAGATTGCTTTAGGAAGTATGGACATTTTAACTATGTTAATTCTTCCAATCCAAGAGCACAGAATATCTTTCCATTTCTTTGCATCTTCTTCAACTTCTTTCAACAATGTTTTATAGTTTTCAGTGTACAGGTCTTTCACCTCTTTGGCTAAGTTTATACCTAGGCATTTTATTCTTTTTGTTGCACTTGTTAATGGGATTGTATTCTTAATTTCTTTTTCAGCTACTTTGCTTTTAGTGTATAGAAATGCAGCTGATTTTTGTTTTGTATCCTGCAACTTTACCATATTCATTTTTTATTTCTAAAAGTTTTTTAGTGGATTCTTTAGGGTTTTCTTATATAAAATCATGTCATGTCACCTGCAAATAGGGACAGTTTCACTTCTTGCTTTCCAGTTTGGATCATTTTTATTTCTTTCTCTTGCCTGATTGCTCTAAGACTTCCAATACTATGTTAAATAAGAGTCGTAAAAGTGAGCATCCTTGTCTGGTTCCTGTTCTTAGAGGGATAGCTTTCATTTGTTCTCCATTGAGAATATTAGCTGTGGGTTTGTCATCTATGGCCTTTATTATATTGAGGTACTCTCCTTCTATACCCATTTTATTCATATTTTTTTAAATCATAAATGGGTTCTGTATCTTGTCAAATGCTTTCTCTGCATCTATTGAGATGATTATGTGATTTTTACTTCATTTTGTTAATGTGGTGTATCACGTTGATTGATTTGCAGATGTTGAACCATCCCTGCATCCCTGGAATGAAACCAACCTGCTCATGGTGTATGATCTTTTTAATGTATTGTTGTAGTCGACTTGCTAGTATTTTGTTGAGGATTTTTGCATCAATGTTCATCAGTGATATTGGCCTTTAATTTTCTTTTTTTGTAATGTCTTTGTCTGGTTTTGGTATCAAGGTAATATTGTCTTCGTAGAATGAGTTAGAAGCATCTCCTCCTCTTCAGTTTTTTTGAAGAGTGTGAGAAGGATAGGTATCCAGTCTTCTTTGAATGTTTGGTGGAAGTGACCAGGGAAGCTGTCTGGTCCTGGACTTTTATTTTTTGGGAGATTTTTGATTACTGTTTCAATCTCCTTACTGGTGATTTGTCTTTTCAAATTCTCTATTTCTTCTTAATTCAGTTTTGGAAGGCTGTATGTTTCTAAGAATTTATTCATTTCTTCTAGATTGTCCAATTTGTTGCAATATAGCTTTTCATAGTATTCTCTTATAATCCTTTGTATTTTTGAGGTGTCCATTGTAATTTCTCCTCTTTCATTTCTGATTTTATTTATTTGAGCCTTCTCTCTTTTTTTCTTGGTGAGTCTAGCTAAAGGTTTGTCAGGTTTGTTTATCTTTTCAAAGAACCAGCTCTCGGTTTCATTGATTTTGTCTATTGTTTTTTCAGTCTCTAGTTCATTGATTTCTGCTCTGATTTTTATTATTTCCTTCCTTCTGCTGATTTTGGGCTTTGGTTTTGTTTTTCCAGTACCTTTACGTGCACTGTTAGATTGCTTATTTGGGATTTCTCATGTTTGTTGAGGTAGACCTGTATTGTTATAAAATTCCCTCTTAGAACCACTTTTGCTGTATACCATAGAGGTTGGCATGTTGTGTTTTCATTTTCATTTGCCTCCAGGAATATTTTGATGTCTCCTTTGATTTCCTCGTTGACCTAATCATTGTTCAGTAGCATTTTATTTAATCTCCACATATTTATGGCTTTTCTGATTTTCTTCCTGTAGTTGATTTCCAGTTTTATACCTTTGTGGTCAGAAAACATGTTTGGTATTTTTTCAATCTTCTTAAATTTATTGAGACTTTTTTGTGGCCTAATATATGATCAGTCCTGGAGAATGTTCCATGTACATTTGAAAGGAATGTATATTCTGTGGTTTTTGGATGGAATCTTCTGTATATGTCTACTAATTTCATCTGGTCTAATGTGTTATTTAAGGCTAATGTTTCCCTATTGATCTGTTTGGGTGATCTATCTGTTGGTGTAAGTGAAGTGTTAAATTCCCCTAATGTTATTGTGTTGCTTTCTATTTCTCCTTTTATGTTTGTTAATAATTGCTTTATATATTTAGGTGCCCCTCTGTTGTGTGCATAGATATTTACCAGTGTTATATCCTCTTGTTGGTTTGTTCCCTTTATCATTATGAAGTGCCCTTCTTTGTCTCTTGTTACACGTTTTGTTTTAAAGTCTATTTTACCTGATATAAGTTTTGCTACCCCGCTTTCTTTTCTTTGCCATTTGCATGGAGTATCTTTTTCATCCCTCCACTTTCAGTTTGTGAGTTTCTTTAGGTCTGAAGTGTGTCTCTTGTATTCAGCATATATGGGTCTTGTTTTTTAATCCAATTGGCCACCCTATGCCTTTTGATTGGACCATTTAGTCCATTGACAAGTAAAGTAGCTATTGATTAGCATGTACTTACTGCCATGTTGTTCCTTTTTTCTGCTTGTTTTAGTAGTTCTTCTCTGTCCCTTTCTTCTTCTCTTGCTCTCTTCCCTTGTTGTTTGATAGCTTTCTTTAGTACTGTGTTTGGGTTCCTTATTCTTAATTATGTGTGTATTTATTGTAGGTTTCTGGTTTGTGGTTACCATGAGGTTCATATATAATAATCTACTTATATAGCAGTCGATATTGAGTTGATGGTCTCTTCAGTTTGACCTCTTCCTAAAACCTTTACTCTTTTACTCCCCTCCTCCCACATTTTGGGTTTTTGTTATCATATCTAACCTCTTATTTTATGTGTTTGTATGCATTACTCTTCTATCATTGAAATAAGTAATTTTAGTACTTTTTTCTTTTTACCTCCATATTCTCTTCATAGGTGGTTGATGTGCTACCTTTACTGTATTTTTGTCTTTACCAGTGATTTTATTGATTTTTGGGGATAATTTTCTTATCCCTGTTTGTGGTCTTCTCTTTCCTACTTAAATAAGTCCCTTTAACATTTTTTGTAAGACTAGTTTTTTGGTGATCAACTCCTTTAATTTTTGTTTGTATGGGAAACTCTTTCTCTCTCCTTCCATTCTGAATGATAACCTTGCTGGGTAGAGTATTCTTGGCTGTAGTTTTTGTGCTTTCAGCACTTTAAATATATCATGCCACTCCCTTATAGCCTGTAAGGTTTCTGCTGAGAAGTCAGCTGATAGCCTTATGGGGTTTCCTTTGCATGTCACTTGTTGATTTTCTCTTGCAGCTTTTAGGTTTCTCTCTTTATCTTTAGTTTTTGCCATTTTAATTATAATGTGTCTTGATGTGGGCCTCTTTGGATTTATCTTTTTTGGTGCTCTCTGTGCTTCCTGTACCTGGATGTCTGTTTTCTTCTATAGGTTAGGAAAGTTTTCAGCTATTGTTTCTTCAAATATATTCTCTGCCCTTTTGTCTCTCTCTTCTCCTTCTGGGACACCTATAATAGGAATGTTAGTGCACTTGATGTTGTCCCAGAGTTTTCTTAGGCTGTTCTCATTCTTTTTTCTTTTATCTGTTCAGCTTGGGCGATTTCCTGTTGTCTTTCATCCAGCTTGCTGATCTGTTCTTCTGTATCATCTACTCTGCTATTGAGTCCCTCTAGTGAATTTTTCATTTCCAGTATTGTATTCTTCATTTCTGATTGGTTCTTTTTTATATTTTCCAATTCTTTGTTGACATTCTCACTGAGTTCATCCATTCTTCTCCCAAGATCAATGAGCATCCTTGTGACTTTTTGTTTGAACTCTTTTGTTAGTTGGATTGTTTATTTCTGTTTCATTTAGTTCGTTTTCTGGGGTTTTGTCCTGTTCTCTTTTTTGGAACATATTCCTCTGCCTCCTCACTTTGTCTCTTTCTCTGTGCTTATATCTATGTATTAGGAGAGTCATCTATGTCTCCTGATCTTGGAGAAGTGGCCTTATGTAAGAGATGCCTTATGGGGCCCAGCAGTGTGCTTCCCTCTTGTCACCAGTTCCAAATGTTCTAGGAGTGACTGCTGTGTAGGCTATGTGTGTCCTGTTGTGGCAAGAGTGCTCTTGCTGCAGGTGTCCAGGGAGGCTAGGCTGTCCTCCTGGCTGGCTGGTTTTAATGCTGAGCTGGGTGTGCCTGCTATGCACTCTTCAGTCAGTTTATTGGATTTAGGGAGCTCCAGCATGGTTGGCTGCAAGATCTAATAGCATATTCCTGTTGCAGTTTTTCTGTTAAGTGAGTAGGCCCCCAGCATGGCTGTTTGCTAGGCTCAGGGGCTTACAGTTGCTGGAGGCCTCTGGCCTTTAAGGCTGTTGTCAGCTCTCTCAGGATTGCAGCTGAGGTGGGCTGGCCCCCAGGCATGTGATCTCCCAGTTGTTGCAGGCTTTGGAAGGTGGGGCCAATCCCCTATGTGGCTGTTTGAGAAGCACAGGTCTTCTGCCTCTGATAAGCCCTATGACCCACAGGTCCACACCCACTGTCAACACCATCCTGGCCCATGCACACATCATGACCCCCTGAAGTGGACACTTTTGCCCAACTGCAGAGGCTCCCACACACTCCACCAACACCCCCACACAATCTACCCACTTCTCATGCACACCCTGCCCCACAGAGGTGGACCCATTGCCTGCCTGAAGAGGGTCTAGGCACTTAGTCTACGTAGGCAGACAAGTTGCCTGAAGGCTTACTATTGGGTGGGGCTGGTGGCTTACCTAGGGCAGCCTGCCTTCCCTGGCTGAGCTAGATTAAATTGGCACTCTAGTGGGCAGGGAAGACCCTGGGCTAACAGGCCAGTGGAAGAACTCCAATGGCGTCTACCAGTGTCTGTGTCGGCATACCTGTACTGGGTCACAATAATGGATGCCACCAACGTCTCAGTCCCTAGAGAGGTCTCACCTCTCACTGAGATGCACCCAGACCCTATCATGTGAGTTTCTTTTCAAGAAAGGACTGTGCGCCTTTCTTTCTGGTGATTTTAGGTTGCTTTCCAAAATAGGTGAACTTGTGCACAGGCCCTTTAAGAGCTGACTTTTTCCCACTTATGTCCAATAGCTTTTCTGGGGGTGTTCCCCGTTGTAGTTAATAGCCAGCAAAGCTAGATATTATGAGACTCATCTCAGTTGTGCTGAGTCCAAAGGATGCTTATAGCAGTAATACTCCCAGACTCAAGTCCCCCGCTCCTCTAGGGAAGGCTGTGTGCCATAGGATTGCTCCTGGCTGGCCATGAAGTGCTCTGGCTCATGATAGTGGCTTTTTTTCTCTCCAGAAAGGAATTTCTGCCTCTTCTACTTCAGTCAGGACTGTCCCTTGTTGCAGAGGTTCTTTTTATCCAGTTTTCAGTTCTCTCTCAGGGGTAATTGTTCCAAGAATAGTTGCAACTTGGTTGTGTTCATGGGAGGAGGTGATTCAGAGTCTTGCCTTCACTGTCATTTTGACACCAATCTCTTAAAGTGATTTTGAATTCACCAACATGAAGATGCAAGATTGCTCATAAAATGCTAAAGGGTTCTTTTCGCTCCCATCTTTTAGCATTTCCATTACACATCCCAAATGTTTAGAAATTTGATTATTGACAGGTTAAAACCTTTTGTGCAAAAGGTACTTTTAAATATTATCTCAGTGTGGTTTATTGAAATGTGTTTGTTGTTTACAGATATTTTCTTTTTAAAAGGAGGCAGAAATTAAAGAAGTTGAGAGCCATTTGATAGTTAATATTTCCCATAGGAAAGACAATATGCAACTATGCTCTGCTGACTGGTAGAAGAGGAGATTAAAATTTTGGAAATTGTAATAGCCTTTGATGATGATGTTAATGTCATTAAATAGAATTATATAATATGTTATAACTTAACAGAAAGCATTATTATTGATTAAGACCTACATTTTAAATTATTGGCATGTTTAGTCTTGCAAAGGACCCCAAGTGATTCATATCTATAGGGTTGTTTTTCTGTTCTTAGAATGTTAACAGCAAGTTAATATCAAATTCTATGAGGTAGAGAGGTCTTTGGGCTGAGGCAATGCAGAAGGGATGTGAAGAGTTGTATAATGTATAAGGGGTGAGCTGTGAGTCTCTCCAAGTCTGAGTTTATGCCTAACTGTATTTGCAACCAAGATGAGTTGATGAGCAGTTTGCTAGTTCTTTAGTTTCAATGGTTTTATGAAGCCTAGGTTTATTTTTCTAAAGTCAGTTAGAAAATTCAAATTAAGCTACATAGTGTTGCAAATTTCAAGTCTCTGAGGGGTGTGCATTAATAAGTATTCCAAAATATTTTGTCATTTAAACATTATTATGTTAATTTTTGCATAATTGGATTCTTCTTGAATGTTTGAAAACTTTCTTTACTAGGGTAAATATTCCCTCAGTGATCTTGTTAAACAGTTCCTTTATGTTGAGCTATCAATGTCTGAATTGTCACCAGTCCAAATATTAAAAAGATAAGCTTTACCAGAATTATGATGATTTTGAAGGAGTACAGTTACAGCAAATTTTGATCAATTTTCCTTCATTAATAATTAATTCAAATAAACACTTGTATTTCTCATTTCCTCATAGAGCTTTTTGTACATGAAGATAGATACAATATTTAGTATAATCTATTGTGGGCAGTGAAGGGAAGGAGATTATGATGAGAAAACGAGACAACCTGATTATAAAAATGCTTGTTAGTCAAGATTTGACAAAAAAGCAAGATGAAAAGTATCCCAAAAATCAAACAACAAATTTCATATGAAACCTTAAATTGGTAAAGCAGTTATATAAATAGCACTACAATTTTTCAAATTAAAATCTAAAATGAAGCATTTTGAAGTGGTTTTGCAAATAAAAATTCACTCAAGATGCTTCACAAAATGAGTAGAATATCACAGTGAGGGAGTTATCCCAGTAATGGTATAGTTAACTGAAACTTTCATTATAAGGTCCGATAATACTCAGTAGGATACTTGCTCATGAATTTAAAGTAGAATGTTTTTGTTCTGAAGTGTCAAGGATATCGCAGTTATTGAAGAAATGCATAGAGTAAGGGATTTTTAAAATCTTCTGAAAAATTAGTGCCTTAGTTTCATTGGCATATGTGTAAAATAACCAAACCTAAGTCTTATATATATAATGCCATTCTAATAAATTGTTCCTGACCATAATATTTATATAGAATCCATCTTGCTTGGCAGATTGATTTGGCCTAACCTACAAATTAGTATGGTCTCTCTCAACCTCTACGCTTCTGTGTGGCACCATCATCTCCTTCCTGGAGTAACAAAATAGCATCCTAATAGGTTTCCCTCATCCACTCTTGCCCCCTTCTGTCATCCTAGTGGCAGCACTCAGAGCAACCTTTTAAAAGGTCAATTAAATCATCTCACCTCTTCATTAAAACTCTTCTCATCCTACCAAGAGGAAATTCCAAATCTTTTATGTTGACCTATATAAGTGAACTGTGCCTCCCTCTCCAGTTTCAACTCCATTTTGTTCTTGTAGCTTTAGACGATTTTGTTCTTGTAGCTTCAGACGAGCTAGCTCCCTCTCAGCTCTTGAATGTAATAAACTTTTGCCCCCCTTGGTGTCTACTTATTTACAATTTTCTCTGACTAGAATCCTCTTTTCCCGTTTCTGTTTCCTGAGCAATCAAGCATTTATTCATTTACTCATTCATTCATTCATTTTTTTTCATTTACTCAATAATTCAATGACTCTCAACTAGGAACAATTTGGCCTCCTAGGGGACATATGACAATGTCTGGAGACATGTGTAGTTGTCACAACTGAGGAGGAGGGATGGTACTACTGACATCTAGTGGGTAGAGGCCAGGGATGCTGATAAACATGCTACGGTGTATAGGACAGCCCATCATAACAAAGAATTAACTGGCTGGAAATGTCGATACTGAGATTGAGAATCCATGCAAGTAATTCAACATCACTTCTGGGTGTCAAGAATATGGTGATGAACTAAATGAATATGGCCGAAACTTTCATAAGCTAATACATTAGAGGGAGACAGTCCATAAGCTGGTTAACAAACAACTAAATAATTACTTTTAAATCATGTTGAGATCTCGCAAGGAAGAGAGGACAAGAGAGTGACCAGTGAAATTTACTTTAGAGCAGGTGGTGTTTGAGGAGGTGGTGCTAATTCTAAGACCAGAGGAATGAAAGGCAGACAGCGATAGCTTATACTAAATATTTCTTGACATTAACAATAAAATATTGCATTTTTCTCAACCGTGTTCTTTTATTGTAACTGAGGATACTTCAGATTAATTTTTAGAACCTTTTCATCACAGATTCTTTAGCAAGGGGACTAGCCTAGCATTTGTCTCCTGTAAACAATTAAATCCTCACAAATTTGGTGAATCCCCAACTTCATGTGCCTCCTGTCCATTCTATAAAATTACCTGAAAAAATGTATGTAGGGCTCCTAACTTGGTCAGAAAGCAAAACGTTGCTATATCTCTAATCAGTAACAAAATTTGTCATTCTATAGCACGAAAACATAGACTGTTATAATACTTTTACGTATTTATTTTTAAAAAATTCAAATCATATTGTTTCTCTGTGGAAGATCCCATGGTCCCAGTAGAGGAATGTTTTCAGAAATAAATAAGAAATTAAATAGCAACAGGTACACAACATGATTTTAAACCTGACAAAAGATTGGGATCTCTTTCTTACTTTTGGAACAATGTGACCAGCAACATATGATGCCTAATCATTTGAATTACGCACCTTTAAAAAATTATAAGAAGGCCTGTTTTTAATGTCAACTACCACTTAAATGTGAAAATCTATCAACTCGGTGTCTATACCCTTACCCTCTATTCTGCTCAAAACCTTCTTGACATTTCTATTTGAATATCCCAGAGGCCCCTGACCACATTTGTAGAAAGCTACACCTATCATCATCTCTATTGTACCTCTTCTTATAATATTTCTCTTGGTAAAGGATATTTCTAAATACTTAGTGAACCAAATAAAAAACCTAGGAGTGATGATTTGAAGGGAGCATGAGGTTGTGACAGTGTTTGCTTCTTGATCTGAGTGCTGGTTAAATAGGTGCATTAAGTGTGTGAAAATTCATTGAGCTGTGCGCTTATGACTTCTACAATTTTCTCTATGATATGTCATATTTGAACAAAAATATTACAGAGAAATTCTAGAAGCCAAGCTGCACCTTTCCCTCTCACTCATCCAGCACATCTAATCTGACAGCAAAAGTTCCATAATGGCTGTTAGTTGTTGAGTGCTTGCTATATCTTTGATGTTGTGATGAGCTTTTACAAGCTCTGCTGCTCAAAAATGTCTATAATGCAGGTATTATTATCTCCATTTCACATGTGAGGAAACAGAGACTTAGGGAGGCTAAATTACTTGTCTAAGGGCACACAGCAACAAAATGGCAGAAGTAGAGTTTGAATCTGAACCAATATTTGTAATCACCGTGCTATCTTACCTCTCTCATGTGTTCCTGTGTTCCATCTTCATAAAAACTGAATATTCTATTTCTTTCTTTCTTTCTTTCTTTCTTTCTTTCTTTCTTTCTTTCTTTTCTTTCTTTTCTTTCTTCTTTCTTTTTTGGAGGAAGATTAGCCCTGAGCTAACATCTGAGGCCAATATTCCCCTTTTTTTTTCTATTTTTTGATGAGGAAGACTGGCTCTGAGCTAACGTCCATGCACATCTTCCTCTACTTTATATGTGGGATGCCTGCTACAGCATGGCTTGATGAGTGGTGCGCAGGTCCGCACCCGGGATCTGGACCGGCGAACCCTGGGCCACCAAATTGGAATGTGCAAACTTAAGCACTGTGCCACTGGGCCAGCCCCTGAATATTCCATTTCTTATCCATCCTTACTACCTGTCTTAAGTTAAGGTTTTTAAATCTTCATTCCTGTATTATAAGGATACTATCTTAAGGAATCTTGTACACTTTAGCCTACCCCAAATTGAGTCTAAACACTGCCAGGGTTAGTGGTCTTTCTACAATGTAAACGTGTATGTGTAGTTTATTTAAAATCCATTAATACAGCAGTTTGCAATGTTGGCTATGTATTAGAATCACAAGGGCCCACTGAAGATCAGTTAAATCAGAATCTCTGGAGGTGGGAACCTGGGGGTGTGTATTTTTAAAAAGCTCCCTGGATGACTATAATGTACAGCCAGGCTTGGGAACCATTGTTTTAATGTCTCTCTCCAGCTTTTATGCTAAAAATAAACTCCTGATCAGTGCCCAAAAGGCCCTTCATAATCTGATCCCTGCCTCCCTCTCTTTTGCTTCCTCTGCTATAACTCCCTTCTTCCCCAACTGAATCTTCCCCAACAATATATACTTTATTCTAATTATACGAAATTTTGTTTTTTTCCCCCAGGCATCTTTTTTTTTATTGAGATCACATTGGTTTATTACACTATATAAATTTCAGGTGTACATCATTATATTTCAACTTCTGTCTAGACTGCATCATGTCCCCCCCCCAAAAGTCTACGACTTCCATCCGCTACCATGCACACGTGCCCTTTTACCCCTTTCACCCTCCCCCCACCCCCTTCCCCTCTGGTAACTACCAATCTGCTCTCTGTATCTATGTGTGTATTTGTTTGTTTGTTTATCTTCCACATATGAGTGAAACCGTACAGTATTTGTCTTTCTCTGTCTGAATTATTTCACTTAGCATAATACCCTCAAGGTCCATCCATGTTGTCACAAATGGCACAATTTTGTCTTTCTTTATGACTGGGTAGTATTCCATTGTGTACATACATGTGTATATCACATTTTCTTTATCCAGTCATCCTTTGATGGGCACTTAGGTTGCTTCCATGTCTTGGCTATTGTGAATAATGCTGCAGTGAACATAAGGGTGCATGTATTTTATTGTGCTATTACACAGACCAGTCCTTCTCTCTGAGTGCTCTTCTCTTGGTTCTCAATTTAATTGAACTTTCATGCATCTTTCAAACAGCAAGTCTGGCATCACCTTCTCTTGGGACATTGCTCTAACTTCTATTTGTTTGGTTGTTTAGCTATTTGTTATTGATTTATTTCTTATTTTATGTTAATACATCCATGTGGTAAAGAATTCATAATGTATAAGTGCATATATATATAAGTCTCACTGATACTCCAGTTCCAAAATTAAGTCTCCCAGAGGCAATCAGTATTTCTAGATGTTTAATGTATCATTCTAGAAATATACTATGCTTATACAAATATACATATATATATGTGTGTGTGTATACACTTTTGTACGCATGGTGACATATTGTATACATTCTTCTGCTCCTTTTATCTTTTCAGTTAACAATATAGTTCACCACGTCTTATCTCAACACGAGGAACTTAATCAGTCTAATATTTGCATAGTATTCTGTGATACGGATATATAGTAATTTATTCAGCTAGATCCCAACCTATGTCATTTAGGTTGTTTCCTATCTTTGCTATTACAAAGAATACTTTAGTATAAAGAATATTACAGTACAGAGAACTTATATTTCTTTGTATTAGTAACTCAATTCTTGAAGTGGAATGATTATGTCAGAGACTACGTACATTTAAAAACTTGATAGAATGAGTTATATCTCTCTCAGAATCATCGTGTCTCTTTATTTGTTTTAGCAACACTACCACTTTATTCATACAGCTCTCTGTGCATACCACTAGAGTGGAAATTATCATTTTAGCCTGCAGACATTTCATTCATTCATTCATTCACTCATTTATCAGATCCCTCATCTATTTCAAAAATATTTATTACGAATATACTATATAATAAGTACTGCACCCTGGGCCCTAGACATGGACTTTTCAAATAATATAAAGTGTCCATAACCCTGAAAGAACTTATTATCTAGTGAAGGATAGATAAATAGGCAATGAGCAATGAGCGCTGTAGTAGAGGTGGTGGGGGAGGAGCATCTAATCCTATTATGGAGTATTGGGATGGTAACTATGAGAAGTGTTTTCTGTGTTTATGAGAGTTAGTCAAGGCAATTGTCCTAGGAATAGCTGCAAAGCTCAGTGACAAGAGAAGACATTATGCCATTTGAGAACTGAGAATGCTAAGTATAGTTATAAAGTATGTGGTTTAATGTGGAGATGGTCGTAACTCACCTGTCTTCTTCCTCATTTGATTGTAAGTTCCTTGAGTAATAGAGCTGTTTTATTTTTACTTCTTACCCATAAGCTTGTGCCGGTCACATAGACTTTAGATAAATGAATAAATGAATGAATGACTTAGACTACTTTGTAGGAGAGGTTGACCATATTAGAAAACTTCTTTGTTTTGCCATAGCACCGTCAATGAGCAGGTATTTAACTAGGAGTAATTTTATATTTTTCTCCTGAAGAAATAATATCATGGATCATTCTGTTTTCTCAGTGGCTGTATATTACCTTCTTTATGTAATGCCCAAAGAAACACACCCGTAATGAGCTCAGTATCCATGCCTCTCTGTAATGTAATTTCACAGTGTTATTACTCCTTCATCAGAGACTTACACGTACATTCTGCTTTGGTCTAGATATTGTGATGAATGCTCTTATTTTAAAAGATTTATCTGTTCTCAGTTATATTTTTTTGCACTTAATCCTTTTAATTGCTGCTAATAAATGGAATTTCTTTAGTAATCTTTTCTCAGCTTGTTTTTAATTTAGGAAATTTCCCTGGTATATAGACACCATATAATATATAATTTAAAATTGTTTTCCTGCATCAATCATGCTTTACACTTTTTTTCTTTCTCCAGTCTATGCTGCTTCTTAGAATGTATGCCTAGGGGCTGACAGAGTGTCTCTTTCACTTTCTTGAAAATCTAATCTTTCTGCCATTCTGGAGTTTTTTTCCCCAGAAGTGAAAGCTGTTATTTGCCTCTCTTTTGCATATTAAGGATAGCTTATTATTCTTATTTTCTGTAAGGCCATTTAATGAGTTATATTGAGCTGTGTGCTTTATGCAGTTCAGACTAGTACTTTGGGAAACTCCTAGGACAAGGATAGAGTAATGTATCTAACCATTTATGTACAGGGAAACGTATGTTGCCCACTTCTGATTTAGAGAATGCTTAGTTTAATTATCAGTGCCTAGGATATTTTTTGTATGTGCTCAATACTTGCTGAGTTAAACTGAATGACCACTCGTTATATCAAAATTTGGTCTCTTTCTAAAAATATCATGAATATTTCTCCTCTAATGCACTTTACTCTCTGCCAGAACTATATAAACATTTCTGTAAATTTTTCACTTGTGTCTGTTTGAGCACTTGCAAGACATTTTAGGTGAAAATTGATTCTGTGCAAGCAAAGAAAATATCAGTGTGTGGTTGTGTGGAGGAATTTATTTTGGTTATGGTTCTTTATTTTGCTATTGCATTTTAATAACTTGCATGATATCTATTATTGTTCTATAAATTCTTACGTAATATATTACAAAAATTTGGCACAGAGATTGGCCAAAATACAATAACATATGTCTTTATAAACAAAATATTCATACATTGCCATTTAATACTGAAGAGCTTACTTATGCTTTTTTATAAGGTGAAAGATTGAGTTGAATGACTGTGTATAATTTACTAGGAAAATATAAAATAGATAAAAGTAGATAAAAGCATAATATAAATATCTTAATAAATCATCCTTCATACCTGACCCCTTTCCTGTATCCATGTTCAGATCTTCTATACTGATCTCTAAGCTTATTTTTCTGTATGATTGTGATTTTAGCATTTCTTATATTATCAGTAGTGGTACCAGTAGGTGTTAAACATTTATGGAAATTTTTTAAATGGCATATGGTACAATAAAAGAACCACGTTTTGAAATAGCTACTCATAATACTGATATTTAACACAGGACTATGTGGAATACAGATTTTTAATGAATGTTGTCTCAAAATTAGGCAATTTGTCATTAGGCAGTTTCAAAAGTAAGGTTAAAATTAGTATTTCAAAAGAGTGGCTATACTTGGAAATTGTAGTTAATAATATCTTTTGAAAGTTCTAAGCATCAAACTGTCTGGCAGAGCTTGTCATGTAAGAAGTGATACATTTGAAGATAATTTTTATCAAAATTTAATGCAGATAGTTTAAAAGTTACCACAGTTTTAAGGAAGACAACCTCGTCAAACCACACACTGATTCACCCTTAAAATTCTTTTTCCTTTAAAAAATAATTGTAGCAACAAGAGAGATTATCTTCTGACATTGATATAAATGTTTAACTGTATAAATTCTGTTCACATATTTGGAATATGCATTTTTCCATCAATTAAAAAAATTAAAGTTTAACTCAGTATTTAACTCTGACTTAATTACACAAAAATATGTAGTAAGAACTCACTCCTTCATAAAAATTAAAAACTATTGCTTGACTTTTTTTCAAAATATACCACTGACTACTTTATATTTTTTTTATATAACAAATCTGTTTTCATCTTTTAGTCTTATTGAAAGAGCAGCTGCTGACTACCTTACATTTTATATATCTTATTACAACAAGCATTCTCCTATTTGGGGCTTATTAAGAGAACTGTTAGTGAATAAATAATAAAATATTTTAAATTAAAATGTTATTTACAATTTTAACATCATTTTACAATTTTAATAATGTATCTTTACTTTGGGTTGTTTTGAATTTTCGTATCTGAGACATTTTGGTCTGCCTGGAAACATGGGCTTTATTCAAAGGAAATATAGATGTAAATTTCCTTTTTTTATTTGTAATATATGTACATGTAAAATTTATATATGTAAGGCATATAGAACACTAGTGACTTGAAGTATTCCTTATGTCCACTTTGCTTAAGGAATAGAATATTACCAATATTCTGGAGGCCCCCCATGCACCCCTTCCCAAACGCACTACCATTCCCTCCTCCAAATCTTCATTCTGTATTTGTTATTTCCATTCTTGCCTATATAGTTTTACCAGATGTGTACCTATTTTCAGTGAATATTATTAGTTTATTATGCATTAGACTAAATACGATGGAAGAATAGCCTATAAGACATTATTCCAACTTAAGGAATTTAAATAACTTGAATAAATAAGACGTTTATACATAAAAAGTTAAATAAGAATACGAAGTTGCTTTTGATTAATGTCAAATCATATAAGCATAAGATTGTAAGGGATCATAGAGATCATATATCCTAATGGTTTCCAAACATTTTTCTTCTTTAGCAATAAAATCTCTTAAAGAAAATCTAACCTAAGGAAGACCCAAACATAAAACCAAAATTAGAGCTGCCCAGTTGAAGCATGGGGTTCCTATAACTCAGTTTCAAATTCACTGATAAGTCAAAACCCTTATTTATGATATAACGGGGTCACACAGAGTTTAAGCGAGTTGTTCAAATTTACTCGACTTATTTATGTCATAGCCAATTTAAGAATCCAGAACATTCTACTTTAGAATTGAGTATAAAGCTTTTCTATATTATACTGGATAAAAAGCAGGAACCGAAAATGAAATAAAATAAAATGAAGCAGTGGATAGATCAGGAGTTCAAAACTAAAATGCATACATGAACCTGAGAGGTAATGGAAATGAGTAAAGCATGTGGATCCAAATGCATGTGGACATTGTGTGAGTTAGAAATCCTGGAAAATGGAATTCCCATGGCTAGTTTAAAATGGGCACCTGCTGTTCAATTAAACCCAGTGGTGGGTGTGCCAGAATTTAGAGCTACTTTTTGCCAGATATTCCATTTTTCAGAAGGAACTAAGAGTCTGGATTTTTCTGTGGACTCTCCTAGTGTACTGCATATTTGCCTCATAAGATGGGAGTTTTGTTGTTGTTGTTGTATTTTGTCTATTGATGAAACCCAAGCATCTGGAACAGTACCTAGCATACAGTAGGTGATCAACGCTTATTTGATGACTAATTTGAAAAGATTTCTTCAGTTAAAAATTCTGTACAAGTCCCACAAAATATATCTCGGGATCTGAGTTAGCTCAGCAACTTCCAGTTCAAATCTTTTGTTTTAGATATTAGAGAGATAGGAGGTGACCTTCTAGAGGGTAACATGATGCTAGGAGCCCAGGAACTTCCTCAAATCGGCCAGAATCACAGTCCGACTTCTCAAACTCCAGTGTCGTACTCTTGCGGGTGGCAGTACGGGAAGGGAGCATATCTCTGTAGCAAAAACAAACATCTTGTGAAAACGTGGTCCTTAACACAAACTGTTTTTTAAAAAAGCCCACATGGAGGCTTAAATTTAGAGCCAAAGCATAAACATACAACAATTATTCATCAAAGCAATTTTATTCCTGGCTTCTGGGAAAAAAAAATTCCTTAAAAATAAAATGACAGTTCTACATATGGGATTTGTGATTATATTTAACAGGGATATGCTTTATTGCCTGACAGCTCCTTTGTTTTGGAAGAATGCTGTGAGGTCTTGGTACATTTTCATTTGTTGCTTAAAGTGGAGAGAAGTTCAGCAAAGAAGACTAATTAAAAAACTGGTTGCCTGCTAATCCATTGAACTGAGCCTACTAAACACCTTCATGCTCTTCTTAATATTATGAACACACATTTTATATTGATTGCCTAGAATAAAGAAAAAATGACTTGTCTTGAACTTTAAAATAGGAAAAATGAAGACAAAACCTAGATAAGCTTTTGGGTGTGTCTATCAACCTCTTTAACGTGAAATATACAACACTAGTTGGCAGATGATTTAAAGTTGCTAAAGGACATTAACTGGTAGCTACTATGTGAAAGCCAGCCCTGGTGGCCTAGTGGTTAAGATTTGCCACTCTCACCACTGTGGCCCAGGTTTACTTCCTGGTCAGGGAACCACACCACTTGTCTGTCAGTTTTCATACTGTGGAGGCTTACCAGTATTTCAAATACCGGCAGGGTGACCCATGGGGGACAGGCTTTCTGTTCCAGAATAAGACAGAGTAGGAAGAAGGATGTGGCCGCTGACTTCTGAAAAAAGTTGGCCATGAAAACCCTATGAATATCAGCAGACCACTGTCTGATATAGCGCTTGAAGGTGAGAGGATGGTGCAAAAAGACCAGGCAGGGTTCCGCTTTGCTGTACTCAGGGTCCTTAGAAGTTGGAATCCACTCAACAGCACTAACAACAACAAACTGCATGAAAGCTGGTAAATCAGATGCAACAGTAAAAGGATAATTTTGATTGGCCAAATACTAAAGATTCTGGAAATTAGAATGCTCTAACCTAAAACTGTGTGTGTGTGTGTTTTCTTGTGAAAGACTTCATAGTATCGGAAACTTTACCTATACTTCAATTTACCTGATAATAAGCAAAATCACTGTTTTTCTCTTCACCTCTCTCTTCCCCTCTCCTCCCATCAACTCCCCTTACCTTCTCCTCTCTCCTTTCTTTATTCTTGTTTTATTCCTCATTTTATGATTATTACTGAGATAATTTCTTAAAAGATTAAAATTTGAGTCACCATTAATATTTTTTTACACTGATTTAAAAAATTTTCTCAGGAACTAGAGTTTAATCAAAGCCTTGTTATGAATTTCTAAGAAGTAAACTGAAGCACAAGAACTATTTTGAGGACATATTTAACGTGCAAAATAAAAACACATAAAATGCCCAGTAATTAATGTAAAAGCAATTTGCTTTTGTAATGACTGTTATTTAGATACTTGAAGGCACATTTTAAAGTATCATTGGAGAAGATGAAAAACCCTCAATACAAAAACCCTCGAAAGAAAAGGCTATAAACATTTTATCCTGAATATTGGCTGTTTCACTTGCTTACATGTTTAACTTTTCATCATAAAACAATTCAAATTCTGTACACCACAATGTTCTTGAATCTAAAAAATATTTTCACATACAGCTGTATAAAACTTATCTTTTGATAATGCATTTAATGTAGCGAAGACACTTTTCTTAAACTCAGAGAAAACTAAGGGTTCATTTCCTCATTGTAAAATGGGAGATGTTCAGTTGCTCCCAAATTTTACGTTGGATAACCTTGAAAAATAGTTCTCCATTTAACACCCTGTGTTTCGTTTGTCTTGCAGTCAAGTGAATTATCTTAGTTTCTGGAGTGTTATGTGACACCAATTGTTCTGTTACCACTGCCTTAAAAATAACTCTATCCCTAAACCCCTTCAATAGGGTTTCTTTTAGGATCCTGATTTTTTCTAATCTATAGCTTAGCCCTCAAAGCAATGTGGCCTCTTGCTGTTTCCATCTCATTATCCCTGCAGTTTCAATTATATATGCGACTCTTGGCTTTATTTTAAAACAGTTGTGCATTGCTGATGAGCCCTGAAGTCACCAGGGGTGGCTGGTGTCAATAGTGAGTCTATGCAGAGCTATTTTTATCTGTGAAACAGTTTACTTCCTGTATGATGAAAGGTGCTAAAGTGAAACCTGCCTCCTATTATGCCCTAGGGGTATAATCAAGAGGGCTGTGATCACAGCATACCAATTAAGCAGGCTAGAGCTTGGGGTTGTACGAAGGAGTAGGGTGTTCTCCACATATCTTTGAACTCTTCATAGGAAAAGCATCAGGCCACAGCACATCTAACTCTTTTGATAGCACAGCTGTGTACATAAACCCCTGTATCATGGTTTCTGCACAGAGGCTATACTCTTAGATTTAATTTTCTTATAAGTCATTACAGCCGTTATAGTTCATTTAAACCTTGGCAAGAAAAGTATTACTAGTTCCCAGTGTACTAGATTACCCCTTTCTTTAAACTGTGCCTTATCTCATGGACAATTATAAGAGTTATAAGAAAAGAAGACTAGCAATATTGCTTATTTATACTGTAGAGGATAAAAAACTTTTCTCTTCTCCCCTTCTAGGTTCTTTGGCCAACCTAATAAGTAAACTGACATAAGACAGAGTAACAGGAGAAAATCAAATTTAATTTTGTATGTATGGGGGCTCATAGAAATATGATGGTCAAAGAAGTGACCAAAGCAGACAGTTTTTATACCTTTTAGACAAAGAAACAATAACTTTGTGAAGAAGTGACAAGACAAAAGCCTTTGGGCTTTGGGTAGTAAATTAGAAAAGAAGTAACAAGGTTTGTTTCTACAGGCTTCTTGGCCCTGAATTCCCTGTCTCTGGAGATAAGGATGTCTCTCTTTCTCCTGGCACAGGGAGGATACCTTCCACATGGAAGATTTATTTCCTGCTTTCAGGAGGGTAAAGGAGGGTCAGAGCGTCCGTCTTGCCCTGACTGTTTCTTAAGTAACTTTAATTCAAAATAATCGCTACACCAAAGTGGCATATTTTGGAGTGGACTGCCCTGAACCCCATCAATACTATATATATGTATATATACTATATATATAGTACATATTCATTCGTTCCTATATATATATTCGTTCCAAGCTATTTCAGCATCCTTAGTATCTCCTTGCCCATAGGCAAATATTTAAGTGTCTTATCAGAAATCCCTCTATGGCTCTCAGATAGGGACCTTTACAGTTCTGCTTTTAAACTTCCAGTTGGAATCTTTGCTATGGCCTGAAACCCCCAATGTTTCTTTTCTCTCCTTGTACCTGCCTGGCTTCTGGCTCTCTGACTATTGGAGACTATGTCCCATTGGAATGGGGGTTTCTGAATGGCTGTTGCCTCAGAATGCTTTCCAAAAACGATCTTCCACAAGCCAAAGCCATGATCCCGACCAAGCCTGAAGCCGCAAACCCCAGGCTTAGATTAGTACAGCACCCCACACTCCACTCCTATGTGAGGGAAGAATGAATTGTTTTTTTTTTTTTGGAACAACTGCAGCTCTCCTTTTATAGTCCTGGAGAATTCAGTTATGGTGAATTGAAACACGAGTATAAAATATTTGCTCTTGTTTCGTTTTTAATCTTTGTCATGGTATTTCATCACTGTACTAATTGCATTGTCATTTTCATGTAGCTCATAAAACAAAACAAAATATTACCAGATAAAATAAATTTTGTAGTTCTTTATTTGTTGTTATAGACTGAATGTTTGTGTCCTCACAAAGTTCCTATGTTGAAACCCTAGCCCTCAACGTGATGGTATTTGGAGAGAGGGCCTTTGGGAGGTAATTATGGTTTGATGAGGTCATGAGGGTGGGGCCTCCTGATGGGATTAGTGCTTTTATAAGAAGAGACACCAGAGAGCTTGTTTTTTCCCTCTCTGCTTTGTGAGGACACAGCAAGAGGGTGGTCTGCAAGCCAGGAAGAGAGCTCTCACCAGAACCTGACCATGCTGGTGCTGATCTCGGACTTTCAGCCTTCAGAACTGTGAAAAAATAAATTCTATTGTTTGAGCCACTCAGTCTATGGTATTTTGTTATGCAGCCCAAGATAACTAAGACACTTGTCTTGTCCCTAGAGCTGATATCTGATTTTGTTAAAACACACCCACGAAAACAACCATGACAAAACCAGTGAGGCACATAATTAGGATATCAAAAAGCAAGTTTATCTGGATACAGGTATTGGTCGGTTCTTACCACAATAATGCTGTGTAAGAATCCTTCTCCCAACTTAGTGGCTCTGAGCAAGCATTTATTCTCATGGGCAGGCAGGATTAGCTGCCCTTGGTGTGCTGGACTTGGTGGCTCTGCTTCATGTGGCAGGTCTGCTGGGCTTGGCTTCAAGCTGCAGGTTGAGTTTGGATTTGTTCAATGTGTCACATACTGAGGCCCAAGCTGAAGTGGCACTAGCTACCCAGTGCATGTTATTCTCATGGAGGATCACTGGATTACAAGGTAGCAAGCCCAAATTTCAAGGCTCTGTTTGTGTCATGTTTGTTAACATCCCAGTGACCACAGGAGATCATTTGTTGCACCATAGGCCAGAGATATAATTTTATTATCTAGGAGTGAAAAATAGGACCAATAAACCAATTTGCTGCAGTAGGAATAGTAGGGGATTATTTATTAGTACAAAGAATTTAGTTTCAGTGGATATGCTGCTTTTCTTTGTGAATACGGAAAAATATCCAAAATATATTTCATTTTTCCAACTTAACCAGAATAATGGGTCAGTGGTAAATTTATGAGCTCACTATTTGGCTTAACAACCCTACTGTTTGCCATAATACATTTAATCACCGCTGAAGGCCTTTTTAAATGCCTTTGATTATGATAACAATTACTGGGGAGGATGTGGTCACTATTGTATCCAAAAGAGTGCATACCATACAAGGCAATTTACACACATCACACACACCATGTAAACACGTTCACAACCACAAACATAAGAGGTAGGTGATATTATTCTCCTAATTTTCTAGGGAAGGAAATGGAGGACAAGAACAAATGGATAACAAACATGCTCAAGAAGACATTGCTGGGAATTGTGGTATAATCTGGCTTAAATATGGTCTTTGATGTTACAAGGAACAGAGACAAAATCATCTTATTTTAAGGATGCATAGGAATGTAAGGAAGGTCAGGAAACTGTCTCAACAGCTGACTAACCAAACATTAAGGAGATTGTAATGTCACTTCAGAGCACTGCAATCACAGAGTCTAATTTCATGAACAATTAGACCATTGAAGTGGACACAAAGCAGCAGTTGATTTAACATTATAGGTGTTGTTCCACCATTCTTAGGAATTAACTACTTTCAGATCCTGCTTCCTCTATTACCTCCACTCCCTACTAATAGATGATTTTCACTCTAATATAAACTTTCCAAGAGAAAGTGTCCAATAAAGGCAGCCAGTCACCATCATGTATGGGAGACCCAAATTCCTAACTCTTCCTATGCCTTTAAGTTGGCTTTAGTCTTTGATGCTCATGCTTAAAAGAACATGGTGGCCAGGGGGACGGGATGTGCTGATTGTCTAGGCCCGAACTGGAAACAATGCCAGATAAACGCACAGAGTATAGAAGAGAATTTTCACAAATTATGTTTGGTATAGTATTACACAAGGAAGGAAGCATAGAAACTGGACTGCTAAAATACGGTACATAACAAGCTATGATCTCATCTAGCCATTTCCACCTTGATTGCATATTAGCATCACTGGCTCAGCTTTGTAAACCTGCCTTGTCCCAGGTCACATCCCAGACCAATTGAATCAGGTCTTCTTTCTATTTGGCTCCCATTGATATGTTTTTAAAAGCTCCTCAGGTGATGTTAATGTACAGCCAGGGCTGAAAGCCGACCTAAAACATAAATATGCATTACTGTTGCCAGTGCTAGAGGTAAGTGTCTGAGTGGTATAAGAGTTTGATGAGTTCTAGAGACTGCTAGGAGGCTATGAAAAACTGGATCAGAGTGTGAGGGGTTGAGTGTTAACCAGAGGACAGGCCATGTGCAAACTGTAGGTAAAGTTTAGAGCTATGTGTTCTGTGATCCCACCACTGGAGAATCTCTCTGCTGTTCAGGAAATCGCTTGAAGTCTAGTGCTCAATGCTTTCCAAGTTGTCAACTAGCAAATGTAATAACTGATGAGTCAGGGTTCTGTGGCTTTCGTTTCTATGTCACATGGCTCTACCAACCATGGGCATGTGCAGGCAGTATCCCCAAAACTATGATCCGATTCAAAGGATGGCAAGATTCCAGGTCTGAGGAGGGGAAATTCAGTTACTAGTTTGGGGAAAAGAGATCTAAGGAACCACAAATCAGACTATGTCAGCACCTACTACACCTTTGTACTGGCCAGCTTTGAATTGTTATAGTTTTCTGTTATCTGCAAATCTTCATTAACAAGAAAAATACTGATGGTTACATCGCATACTGACTTAGAGATTGTAAACTGTCCTCACATATTCATTTTGTCTTCACAACAGCCTGGTGGGTCCTGCAGATTTAGTCCCAATTTATTGATAACAGAGCTGCAGACAGACAGTGAAGGTTGTGACAATAGGTGCTGGAGTCAGAGAAAAGCCTGATTTTCTCATTCCTGTCCTAGATCACTTTATCAGATCGTCTCCACCAGCCTTAATTTTTTTCCCTTATAATCCCTGATTCCCACGAAACCTATTAAAGAGAAAAAAATGGAAGAACAAGGAAATTAAATTAAATTTAGATCAATTTTTAAATTTACTTTGACTGAATCTCGCACTGTTGTTGGAAGATGTATGCTCAAATCCTGATGATTTTTTTTTAAAGATTGGCACATGAGCTAACATCTGTTACCAATCTTCTTTTTTTTCTTCTTCTTCATCTCCCCAAAGCCCCCCAGTACATAGTTGTAGGTCCTTCTGGTTGTGCTGTGTGGGACACCACCTCAGCATGGCTTGACGAGCAGTGCCATGTCGGCACCCAGGATTCGAACCTGTGAAACCCTGGGCCACCAAAGTGAAGTGCGCAAACTTAACCACTGAGCCACGGGACTGGCCCCCGTGATGATTCTTATGTTGTTATTTTGTCTTAATTTATAGGATCTACTTACCTTTTAGTCTCTCTCTCTCTCTTTTAATCTTTCTTTTTAGCCTGTTATATATTTGATGGATTTGATGAGAAAAAAAAGTCTCTGATTTTCATTAGTTATGTGCTAGATACCCAGACTGGTGTATCTGTAGCAGGAATGAATGTTGGTCTCAAAACTCAGATGTGGAAGAAATGTTACTCTGGTTTCTTGCCATGTTTTGGAGCTGTACTCCAGATCAGCACTGTCTAATAGAAATAAAATGTGAGCTACATATGTAACTTAACATTTTCTAATAGCCACTTGAAAAAGTAAAAAGAAACAGGTGAAATCAAATAATATCTTCTATTTAACCCAATATACCTAAAATCTAAAATATATCTGATTTTAACGTGCAATCAATATAAAAAATATTAATGAGACATTTTACATTCTTAATAAGAAAGTACTCAGTCTTCAAATTCCAGTGAGTATTTTACACTCAGAGCACATCTGAATTCAGATGCCACATTTTTGTAGGTTAAAGTGAACTGTTGTCCTACCAATCAAAGTTGTGTTTAATGAAAGATAGTTTATACTGCTTTGTTTTAAGTTAAAATGAAAGCTAAGCAAAATTATAATTGCACTAACAATTTGGGACTGTTCAGCCTTCTTACTACCGAAAGCCAAAGAAAGGTGTTGGTATTCTTTTTTCAGCAGTTGCCTTTGAAATGTCTTTCTCTTGGAGTTGGGTTGAAAACGCCTAGAATCTTCCTCCAAGACAATCTCTCACCTATGCCCCAGGAACCACATTTAGGACAGATTAAGGGTGTGCCTTTTCCCATATAGTGGGTTCTCCTGCCTTCATGTCTGCACCTGGTGCCAATAGATTTGCCTTTCCTGTTCTAGAAAAAGTTTTGGCCCTTCTTTATTTATGATCTTACGTATGTAATTATTTATTTACTTAATTACACATTTATGTTTGCATAAACATTAAAGACTTTTTATTTTGTTATAATTTTGAAATGATAATTGACTATATAAAATTAACAATGTAGATGTGTTTCTAACATAGATCTAGAAAAGTTTCAGTCCTTTCAGAAATTCAGAGATTGAGGTTGAGTCCATCTCCAAAATCCTGCAAGGAGTTCCGTATTTTCTTCTTCTGCCAGGACCGGCGGAACTACCCAGGACATTGAGAGCAGTCCACAGGACTTTTTCCAGCAGTCGCATCAAAGTGCACTGCTATTTCAGAAACTCACTGTGACTTCCGAGTGTCTGCTTCATGTCTCCTTGCTGCTTCTCTCTCAGAGTCTCAGGCTTTTGTCTCAAGATCACTTGACTCTAATTCTTGTCTGTGATTTCTTATCAGTTTGCATTGCAGTTCAAGTGCTGGGCGGAGATTCTTAGAAATCCCCAGATAAGTCCCTATGTGCAGTGGCCATGAATCCCAGTAATTGCATTTTTCTGTATCTGAACTTAATTTATATATTAAGCCTCCTTTCTGCCAGATTCCAAACTTTTAATCAGACAATTTAGGACTGATGTGCCCCACTTTTTCTCTGGGGTTTCATCTTAAATTTTTGGAAGGTGTTGATATAATGCCAAGATTTAAAGATGGGCGTGGGTTATCTGATCCTATGTGTGTTGATTCCATAGAGACTTTGTCCCAAGCCCTAGGCTCTTACATGTCTCTGTACAGACAGGAAACACATGGCTGCTAACTTGTCATTGTGGGTCCTCTGAAAACCTGTTAAGCACAGTGTTCTCTGGAGGCATATGGGAAATTGTTCTACTGCAGCCTCTGTCCTGCTGAAGCCCTTGGGTACTAGGTGGCCATCTCAGGCCCATCTGCTCAAATGCATTGCACGTACTTCTATCTCAGGCCTGGGGTAACTTTGGAGCCCTGTTGCATTGCTGGTAGGCTGCACTAGGGAATGAGACCCAGTTACTTCTGCACTTGGATTCCCCCAAATATTTCTGTTGATGTCATTGGTGGTGGTGATGGCATTTCTTTCAACATTTCTTTCTCTCAGGAACACACTCATGTCTAACCTCCTTGCTTCTCCTTCACTTTACTTCCTCCATCCCGTCCATGAAAATATTATCTAGACTCAGAGATGGGGGAAATGGCTTAGATGTTTCACTTTATATTTTACAAATATATTTTCAATGCCTGACCTTCAGATGTTGAAAAATCAAAAATCAGGATTTTGACTATTTCCATAAGGATAGAAGCTTGGGACACCCTCCCTATTGTCTGGTTAGGGGAAGTGGGGCAGGGTTTCGGCATACCAAAAAGTATTTTACGGAAAAATATTGGCTAATATCTCAAAATATTGTCCCATCATGAAGAAATTAAGAGCTGACTTATTTTCAAGAGCCCAAAGGATCCATCTGAAAACACTTTGTATTCAGACTGAAATTGACACACTGATTGGCTTATGTCTGAGCTTGACTACACTGTTAAGCTTTCTTCTGTTAAGAAAAATGCTCTTTTTTTCATATGTGATTCTCTCCCATGTAAAACTAGCTGAAATGTCAAGGAGGGGAAGAATTGAGAGAGAAAATTTTGGTTTCTGCTTAGAAATAATGAATTTCACCAAAAATTTCTCCCAAGTGATTAGAAGTTTAAATATTATTTTACTTCATCTAACATTATTATTTCTACAATTAGACAAATAAAAACTTAAAAAATCCTGGGGCAATGTGAATAAGATTAAAATAAAACACTTGAAACTTGGATGATAATTGGATGTCAACGTGCAGCATGTATTTTTCCCTGATCTTAGAAATTATTGAGAAAGTGTAAGTCCTGGATTAAGCAGCAAACCAAATGAAAACACTTCTGATATTGCAAAAATACCTTCAAAGTAAACAGAAAACACACAAGACTTTTCTCACTCTACTTTGCTTTGGTTATTGTCCAGCACTGAGATTTTCTACCAAGTGGGGAAAATAAGTGGAGTTTTGTAGTAAAATTCAAAAGATTCTTGAAAAGTGCCTTGTAGCTATAGAGCTTGTTGACTTGGTAGGCAATTTATTTTGGTCTACATGAGTTGTCACAAGATATCAGTGTAAACACATATATGCAATGCCAAAATATCTCTGTTTTCAGAAAGGAATATTTCCCTTTGGTTTGTTATTTTAAGTTTTTCACCTAAATCTTGCACTTAGTTAAGAGTTTAAGTCCTCTTAAGGTGCCACGAAATAGTGATTTTGTAATTACTTTTGTATTTCTGTAAATTTAAGATATTTTAAATACACTATTCTTCTTAAACACCTGCGTGTTACAATTGACTTAGTAATATTGATTTTAAGTAAGATACAAAATTTATGTTTGGTGATAATTTGAGGAATGTGTTCGTACATTTTTAGCTGAAATGGTTATATGAAGGTGGATGAAGCACTTTTATTTGTGGATTGAATGGGAAGGTGGAAAAGAAGGCTAATAACCACATGTGTAAATTATCAGTCTGCAACACTGATCATTTTCCTCTACATCCAATCACGCTTACATGGATTTGGGGGAAAATGTAAAAGTTCAATACAGATCTTCCTCAATTTATGATGGGGTTACGCCCCTAGAAACCCGTCCTAAGTTGAAAATATCATAAATTGAAAATGCATTTAATATACCTAAATTACTGAACATCATAGCTTAGCCTAGCCTACCTTACACATGCTCAGAACACTTACATTAGCCTACAGTTGGGCAAAATCATCTAACGCAAAGCTGACTTTATAAAAAAGTATTGAACATCTCATGTAATTTATTGACTACCGTACTGAAAGTGAAGAACAGTATGTTTTTATGGGTACAGAATGGTTGAAAGTGTATTGGTTGTTTACACTTGTGATTGTGGGGCTAATGGGGAGCTGCGGCTTGCTACCACTGTCCAGCATCACGAGAGAGTATTGTACCGCATATCACTGTCCTGGAAAAAGACAGAAATTCGAAGTATGGTTTCTATTGAACGCATATTGCTTTTGCACCATCGTAAAGTCGAACCATCATAAAGTCGAACCATCATAAGTCAGGGACCAGTTTATTTAAACTTACTGAAGTACAATATTTTTCTCTTTGTAAAGGTGAAATAATTGCTTTCTCCAGTAATGTTTTGATTTCTTACCTTTTCAGCTAATTTCAGTTGGCATTTATTTAATGCTGATTGGATAAGAAAAGTTAACCTACATTCTAGGAATATGTAGGAGCAGGGCTGTTGACCTGTAGAAGTTAAATGGAAGCAGGAGAAGGCAGTAAACAACCATGATTTTTTTACATTTTATAGTAAAAACATGTGTGGTTCATTTTTTATAAACTTTAAGTAATAAAAGTAAGACATTTAAAATTGAGTGAGAGGAAGTACAAGTAGACAAAACACAAAATGAACCGTATTCTCACTTCCCAACAAAAGCCATCATTGCTATTTTGACATATTTGGTCAGATATCTTTCCATGTCCAATTAATTTTTTCTCTATTTTCTTATTTGTCTATTTAGCTCAATAGTGCTATTATTTATACCTTCTTATCCTTTTTATTTACTATTATGCACCTACTTTTATGTTACTAGAGACTCACTCTAAATGGTTACGGAATATCCCATTGTATGAACGTGTCATGATTTATCAAAAAATTCCACTAAGGTGAGACATTTAGGTTATTTTTTATTTCTTTATTATCTAACTCAGCTGACCATTATTTGCATGTCCTTTGGGCATCTTCTAGGACTTGAAATTATTATTGATATTAATTTTTTTAAAAAAGATCTTCATATGTATGATGAAAGTACTTATCGAAATGGTTTTACCAATTTATATTCCCCTCCAATAACATATGAGGACATCTAATTTGTACACAAAACTGTGTATAACTACTCTTATAAACTAATTTGCTTAACCAGTGTTTTGCTTTAGAGATATTATAACTTGAAGATAACAATCCTAGCACATTCTAAAAGTAATGTTAACTTCATGAGCATAGTGATAAAAAAGGTTTTTATGTTCTAGGAAAGCTGCCATGTGTGACAGCATACATATGAGTATGTAATATATATTTTATATATACATATATAATGTAATATATATCTAAATATAGTATAGATCTATCTGTATCTATATATTGATATCCACTCACTTGTTTATTTTTACTATGTTAATTTTTTTACATCAGGTTTGATTGCAAACTAAAACATATGCAACAAGAATTTGAGTTTTATTGAAAATAGTATGTTTTTGGAGTCTAGATTCTGAGAGAGAGAAAATGAGAGACTGTGTTTACATGTTACCTGAAATGAAATTTGTTTTCATCAAGGGAAACAATTATGAATTCTGCATAGACATTTAATATTTCCTAGGAAATATTACACACATACCTCAGAGATGTCACGGATCCGATTCCTATCACCACCATAAAGCGAATATCGCAATAAAGTGAATATTGCAATGAAGCAAGTCACACAAATTGTTTGGTTTCCCAGTGCATATAGAAGTTATGTTTACACTATAGTCTATTAAGTGTGCAATAGCGTATGTCTAAAAAAACAATGTACATACTTTAATGAAAAAATATGGCTAAAAAATGCTAACTGTCATCTGAGCCTTCAGTGCATCTTAATCCTTTTGCTGTTGGAGGGTCTTGCCTCCATGTTGATGGCTGCTGACTGATCAGGGGGTGGTAGTTGTTGAAGTTTGGGGTGGCTGTAGAAATTTCTTAAAATAAGACAACGATGATGTTTGCCGCATCAGTTGATTCTTCATTTCACGAACAGCTTCTCTGTAGCATGCAATGCTGTTTGATAGCATTTTACTCACAGTAGAACTTCTTTCAAAATTGGAATCAAGGGGCTGGTGGGGTTGCATAGTGGTTAAGTTCACACGTTCCACTTCAGTGGCCTGGGGTTTGTAGGTTCAGATCCCAGGCACAGACTTAGCATTGCTTGTCAAGCTGGGCTGTGGCAGCATCTCACATAAAATGGAGGAAGATTGGCACAGATGTTAGCTCAGCAACAATCTTCCTCAAGCAAAAAGAGGAAGATTGGTAACAGATGTTAGCTCAGAGCCAGTCTTCCTCACAAAAAAAGAAGAAATTGGAGTCAATCCCCTCAAGCTTTGCCACTGCTTTATCAGCTAAGTTTATGTCACATTCTAAATCCTTTGTTGTCATTTCAACATTCTTCACAGCCTCTTCACCAGGAGTAGATTCTTTGTCAAAAAATCACTTTCTTTGTTCATACATAAGAAACAACTACTCATCTGTTAAAGTTTTATCATGAGATTGCAGAAATTCAGTCACACGTCCAGGCTCCACTTCTAATTCCAGTCCCCTTGCTATTCATACCACATCTGCAGTTACTTCTTCCACTGAAGACTTGAACCCTTCAAAGTCAACTATGAGGGTTGTAATTAGCTTCTTCCAAACTCTTGTTAATGTTGATATTTTTACTTCTTCCCATGAATCATGAATGTTCTTAATAGCATGTAGAATGGTGAATCTTTTCCAGAAAGTTTTCAACTTACTTTGTCCAGATCCATCAGAGGAATCAGTATCTATGGTAGCTATAGCCTTACAAAATATATTTCTTAAATAGTAAGACTTGAAATTCAAAATGATTCCTTGATCCATGGCCTACAGAATGGATATTGCGTTAGCAGGCATGAAAACAGCGTTAACCTTGTACATCTCCATCAGAGCTCTTGACTGACCAGGTGCATTGTCACTGGACTGCAATATTTTGAGAGGAATCTTTTTTGCTGAGCAGTATATCTCAACAATGGGCTTACAATATTCAGTAAACCATGTTGTAAACAGATGTGCTATCATCTAGATTTGTTGTTTCATTTACAGAGCACAGGCAGAGTAGATTTAGCATAATTCTTAAGGGCCCTAGGATTTTTGGAATGGTAAATGAGCATTGGAGCATTGGCTTCAACTGAAAGTCACCAGCTGCATTGGCCCCGAGCAAGAGAGCCAGCTTGTCCTTTGAAGCTTTGAAGCCAGGCATTGACTTCTCCTCTCTAGCTATGAAAGTCCTAGACGGCATCTTCTTCCAATAAGGCTGTTTTGTCTACATTGCAAATCTGTTGTTTAGTGTAACCACATTCATTACTTATGTTAGCTAGATTTTCTCAATAAGTTGCTTCAGCTTCTACATCAGCACTTGCTGCTTCACCCTGCACTTTTATGTTATATAGGTGGCTTCTTTCCTTAAACCTCATGAACCAACCTCTGCTAGCTTCAAACTTTTTTTCTGCAGCTTCCTCACCTCTCGCAGCCTTCACAGAACTGAAGAGACTTAGGGCCTTGCTCTGGATTAGGCTTTGGCTTAAGGGAACGTTATGGCTGCTTTGATCTTCTATCCAGACCACTAAAACTTTCTCCACATCAGCAATAAGGCTGTTTAGCCTTTCTTATCATTAGTGTGTTCATTGGAGTAGCACTTTTAATTTCCTTCAAGAAATTTTCCTTTGCATTCACAGCTTGGCTAATTGTTTGGTGCAAGAGGCCTAGCTTTCGGCCTATCTCTGCTTTCAACATGCCTTCCTCACTGAGCTTAATCATTGCTAGCTTTTGATTTAAAGCGAGAGATGTGTGACTCTTCCCTTCACTTGAACACTTTCGAGGCCATTGTAGGGTTATTAGTAGGCCTAATTTCCATATTGTTGTGTCTCAGGGAATAGGTAGGCCTTAGGAGAGGGAGAGAGATGGGGGAATGGCCAATGGGTAGAGTAGTCAGAGCATACACAACATTTATCATTTAAGTTTGCCATCTTGTTTTTTTTTGGGGGGGAGGGGAAGATTAGCCCTGAGCTAACTACTGCCAATCCTCCTGTTTTTGCTGAGGAAACCTGTCCCTGAGCTAACATCCTTGTGCATCTTCCTCTACTTTATATGTGGGACACCTGCCACAGCATGGCGTGCCTAACGGTGCCATGTCTGCACCAGGGATCTGAACCGGCGAACGCCGGGCTGCCGAGAAGCAGAACATGCGAACTTAACCACTGCGCCACTGGGCCAGCCCCTAAGTTTGCCATCTTATATGGGCACCATTCATGGTGCCCCAAAACAATTACAGTAGTAACATCAAAGATCACCGATCATAGATAACCATAAAAAATATAATAATAATGAAAAAGTTTGAAATGTTGTGAGAATTACCAAAGTGTGACACAGAGACACGAAGTGAGCAAATGCCATTGGAAAAATTGTGCTAATAGACTTGCTTGATGCAGGGTTGCCACAAACCTTCAATTTGTAAAAATTGCAATATCTGTGAAGTGCAAAAAAGCCAAGCTCAATAAAACGAGGTATGCCTGTAGATTATTTTATTCTAAACCCCCAATTTTTATTTCCACATTCTGTGTAATGTATCAGAAAGACAATATTATGTTTTTGTTTTACAATTCCTCAGTAGGGGAATCTCAACACATTTACATTTCTTTTGTTGGTCCCTTTCATTCAACAAAACTTTCCAGTTTTTAATTAATAATGTTGACTCATATAAATTTTTAAAAGCAGTCTAATTGTTTTAGCTTAATGCTGTTTGCATGAGTTTTGGTAATAATACGATTAGTTATACCAGTAATTTATCTCCTGAATCATCTTCAAATGCAATTTGTATATTTTCTTTATATTTATATACAATTGAGGAGTTTAATATTTATGAAAATAATGATTGACTGTTGGTTTTTCTAGTTTCTTTTAAAAGCCTTAGGCTTTGCAGTTATCAGTGGTGCAGCTCTGAGATGCAAAGTCATAAACTTACCTTCCATCCTCTTTAGTAGTTTGAATATTTTGCATACAGCCATAGGAAGCAGCCTGAAACCTCTAATCGAAATCAAAGGTTACGCCACAGGGGTGCAATATTTCTAATTTGTCTTGGAATGATGCAGTAGCTTCCCTTGACTGCTGTGATTAAATTCATCTAGTTTGTTCAGTTAATGAGAATAGCATATCTTAACCCGTAGAAGATATTCCCTTTTTATGGCCCCATGACTCTGAGCAGATTAGCATCATTATCAAGAAATAATATTTAGTAAATGAATGCATGTGAATGGCACTAGGCTAGGATCCCTACAAATCAAGTGACAAGAGCATATCCCTTGACCTTCAGCTTATGACTTTCCAACACACAGCAGTTGCTCAAGCATGTATGTAAATACATTAAATATGTACTACAAAGCTAAAGGACAACCTGAAATTTAGGGGCAGCAACAAGAATTTGTCCTCGCCACTCAGCTGGAGATAAAATTAGGCAACATCCTGAAAAGATGCAAAGCCAGTAGTGATAGATACATTACTCCTGTTTGATGGGTTTGATGATTATTATTTTCACACTTTCTGCACTTGTAATTCTGAGGTGGTGAGTCACTTAAAAGAATGGTTTCTTATTGTACTTTTAAAACTAGTGTATTCCATGGCAGTAGACTGAGGAGAAAAAGTATACGAAATATGGGTTCCAAGGTGTGTTGGTGGAGTTTAGAGTTCTAAGGGTGGAATGTAGCTCAGTAGACAATTGACCAAGCTATGGTACCATGTAGACCTGGTTCAAATTCTGGCAACATCATCTCTCAGTTTTAGGACTTTGGGCAAAATACTCAAATTTTCCTTCAGACCTCTCATCTTTAAAATGAGTGTTGATAAATATCACTGTCTTCATGAGATTTTTTTTGATGAATTTTAAATGAGATAATGTTATGTAAAGTGCCTGGCACATAGTAAGGACTCAGTAAAGATAGCTGTGATGAGCTTTAATTGTTCAATTTATTGATTATTAGTTATTTTGATTAATTAATTATATATTTTCCTGCCACTCAACTGTCACTTGACATCTCTCCTTTGTTTTCTAATTACTTGATTGGAAATCATCAGGTTGAATGTGTCTATAATTGTCAGTGGGTCTGCTGCGTTCCCTGGATGGTGTGTCTGCAAAGGTTGAACGACTAAAGAGAGTCTCTTCAGTTGAGTCACTTCCCTATACGCCCCTGCTATATTCTGGACCAAGAATCTCATGCCTTTTCCTACCCTGTTTCCCACACGTGCATTACCAAGAATGCAATGCTCTCTCTTTTATTCCTAACTCCTTGGTTTTACATATGAAGATTGGTATAGTCAGGGTGCAAATGACAAAGGGATGGTCAGTACCCAGAGGATGCAAATGCAGATTGGGGGAGATCCCAAGAGAAGGAAGAAATCTAGGCAAGAGAGTAGTTGCTGAGACAGAAACTCAGAAGGAGATAAGTGCAGCCTCTAGCTGGTGAGGAAACACAAAATCAGGGGTGAAATAAGGAACAACTGGTCAGTGTAAAGTACTCTATACCAAGGATTCCAGTGGCAGGTGATAGGAGAACCAGCCATGGGCATTAGATTCAAGATTTTACTCTAGACTTTGAAAGGCATTGATGAAGCAACAGATGCCTTTGGGACAAAAACACAATGGCTTCAATTAAAGTATCAAGCTGAGTTTCCTTTATCCATCCAGTCATCCAAACAACCTCTACTGATCACCTTCACAGAGATGGCCAGGCACTAAAGAACCAGTGAGTGCTGGAATTAAAGCAACAAACAAGACAGACAATGAAAGTCTCTGCCCGCTTTGTGGAACTTAATTCTAAAGACTTTGGTTAAGGTTCCCCAGTCTTAGAGTTGGGAGTACACTGAGTACAAAGAGTGAAGTTGTGTCATAAAATGAAGGCAAGAGTCTGGTTTAAGCAATGGGTGGCTGGACGACTAGCAGTGTGGCCTTGGCTCAACTTATAAATATAAAGGAGTAGAGGACTTTAAATTCCTTCAGTCTGGGGCCAGGGCTAGTCCTAGGGTAGGGGACAGT
Organism: Equus quagga; assembly: GCF_021613505.1. Lineage (NCBI taxonomy): Eukaryota > Metazoa > Chordata > Mammalia > Perissodactyla > Equidae > Equus > Equus quagga. The sequence continues at coordinate 96,435,047 of NC_060276.1, forward strand.
GGGGATAGCATGTTTAAGTATGGTCAAGGAAAAACAGAGAGGAGTACAGCAGATCACAACCAAAAAACTATGTAGTTGTCTTTTATTTCCTTCTTTATTAGATATGCTGAATTTCTCTCAAGTGCCTCTACAGAAAAATAATATTAGAAATATTATGAAAATGGATAACATTCTAAGAGTATCAATTTAAGATACAATGAAGGCCATTTGCTAACAACAAATTTAATTTGTAAAAGCTAGTAGCATATTAACTCTAGAATGGTGATTTTTAAAAGGAAATTTTCAGAGTTAAAGTAAAAATTATTGAAATGGTGCCAGCTAGTATCAGGAATTATGCTTTAGAAATGCACAAGAAAGAGGCAATTACCGGTGTCCAAATAAGAAATGACAGTAATAGAAAATTCAGATTTGAGTGTATTGTAAATTTAATAAATAAGTTATAAAATTGCCTTTCACTGACTAAAATTGATTTTTGACATAAAACTTCAAGCACGGTAGGTATAATGTAATAACAACTTTCTAAGCAGAATTATCCTTTTGGATTTGTTCAGATCCCCTCAGTTCTTTAATTTGTATGACTGAGACAGTGTGGCTAGGTTCACATTGCAGGAGACTCAGTTAATTTATGTGCTAACTTTAGGACTACACTATTCTATTTATTCTTTACAACAAGCATGTTTATTAAAAGTATTATGATGGAATATGTTTAGTTTTAAGACATACTGCAGAAAACCCTGCAGACAAACAAAACTCTTTGGAGCTTACCTTAGAAGCAGGAAGGGTTGCGTGTTAGGAAAGCTGTGTACGCATTTGCTTTTTGTTCTTTGAGTTTAGCTCAGTGGTCCCTACACTTTGGTGCACAGGAAATGACTGTATAGGATTTAAAATCCAATCATATATATCATATGGATGATATAGGGATTTTCCAGGCTCATTTAGACCATATTTTATTTTTCCTGTTCATGCTGACTTTGAAAAATAACTACAGAGCAAGATTCCATTCAAATGTCTATGATTGGAGTAAAAATGTTTGCTTGAGTGTAATACAACTGAGTCCCATCTACAAAGGGAATACATTTATACTTATGGCTGTCCAGATGCTTAAATATCTCTACACTAATAATAGAATCATTAGTGTATTTATATTATGAAAATAGTAAAAAACAATACTAGAAAGTAATATAAAATTAGGTGACATTTGAAGGAATATGAGAAATCCATCTTACCCATTAAACTCAGACCCAAAACTTGTTCTCTGTTTCCACTGTGATATTTACCAGGTTTGAGTTTGGCATGGTGTGTCATTCAGGGTCCAATTAACAGAGAGAAATCACTCCAGTTATTTTAACAGAAAAGAGTTTAACATAAGCACTTGTGACATAGGTATTGGAAAATTGAACAGAAGTACCAACTGTACAAGGTGGCTAGCACTCCTAGAACTGAGAAAACAGACAGAAAAGATTGGAGTTACTAAAACTTAGCAGCTTTGAGCACTTGGACTTTACTGAGCCAGAACTCAGACCTCCAAGGAGGGGTTGCTGATTGACTGGTGCTAGTATCTGTGAGATAAGAGAAGGGGCCCAATAGGACTGAGTCCCAGGCCTCTGCCAGCCAGTTGGTGCTGGTATTTCTACGGAAAAGGCACAATGAAGCTGATTCTGTAAGTATTAAAAAAAAGAAAAAAAAAGCAAGCTGGATTTAACACCTGCTACTGAAAATGAGTACAGCTGTTGGCATGAAGAAGCAAATAAAGGGTACTACTAATAGGAACAGTAAGTCCACAGGAAGTGAGTAGGAATGAGTAAGTCCTTTCTCCCTCCTCCAGTCCTGCAGTCTCCCTGTAATGTTCCCTATTGCCAGATCCTAACAGGTAGTCAGCCAACAAAATGGAAATATGGCTTGCAGAGACTGCCTCAGCATCACAAAGCAGAGTATAAAAGGATGAGTGGGTGTGAATCTGAGGAAAAAAAATTACTAAATACCTGGCACAGATGGTAATATTTCTCCGATAAGAAATTAGGAAAAGGAAGTAATTAAAATATTACTAAATTAGTAATTATTAAATAATTAGTAATTAAAATATTTTCACTGAATTTCAAGAATTAAAAAGTGAACAAGCACAGTGTTGAAGATAAGGCAATATGTAAACATCTCGTATTTCCATTACAGTGTGATTTTCCTTACAGCTTCTTCACTTTTGCGAAATTACTTTGCCCTCTTGAAAAAAATATTTTCCAAAGATGTGAGTTATGACCTAACAAGTAATAATTACTGCGTACTATTGAGTATTTGGACATTGTAGAAATGACATTACACAATATTTAACATTTCCCACTGAGGGTGCTAAAGACATCCTCTCTAGTGATGATAAAGGATATTTATTATTTTTGCAAGAGCAATAGTATAAATATTGAGCATCAAATTGTTTTAAAGATAGTCTTATTCTAACATTACATATAAAAGTTGTTCATAAATGGAGTCAGAAATAGTGACTATGTTCTCTCTACCAAAAAAAGCTCAGTTCAGAATGCTTCAAGAACTATTTGGAATGTTAACTTCAAAATATTCTAGAGCCGAGGTAAAGCCAGTGAGCTAAAATTCCTTTTGCTTCAATTGTATTATTTAGAACTAGCTTCAAAGAAGAAGAGTTTTAGTAAAAGCGCCGAGTGTTTAATAGGCTCTCTTAGTTCACACTGTTCAAAGAAGTAGACTGACAGTGGCATCTACCATTCCTAGCTGTACGAATTCTAATATGTTTTACCCATTTCCTTCAAGATTTCAGCTTTATACCGGTTTGTATTCATAAGTAATTCACTCTAAGATCTTTAGCTATTTAAAAAAATGGAATAATTGCTTAGAACCATCAGATTTCAGGGTTGAAAGGAATCTTAGTCTATTTAACTCTACCAAATTTGACAGGGATTCTACCATGTAGCTAGCACTCTTGAGTTAGAAGGAGATGACATTTGAATGGGAAAAATAGATACGTAAGAAACGATTGCAAGACACTACCACAGGCATCTGTACGATGTGCTGTGGAGACAGAAGGAGGAAGAGACCACCTTTGCTTGGCTGAGGATGAGTTGGAGTTTGAATTGACATTGACTTTGGCCTTGAAAATAAAAGGAGTTTGCATGCCAACATGGATATGACAGGGCATTCAAGTCCAGCTCTCTCCAGACATTTATCAAATACCTGCTATATGCAGGCAGTCTGTTAGATGCTGAAAATACTAAGCTGAAAAAGACATGTTTTTGCCCTGTTGGAGCTTTTAGCCTATTGGCTGATAAGGCAAATGCTGGGTAGTGTGAAGTCATGGACCAGTTGTGGTCAGGAACCAGTGAGTAGTTTGGTATGTCTGTAGTGTAGATTTTGGGGGATTGGCAATTGACAAGCAATTGAAGAAGAAGCAGGAAAGATAGACTGGGGATAGAATGTGGACAGACGATATGCTGCTCTATTGAGATGAATGTGTTTTAAAAAATGAAACAATGTATTTGGATTTATTTTTTGCATTTTTGGAAGACACAATATGTAGCGTGGAATGTTGTTGGGGAGAATACAGTGAGAAGATCATCTATGAGGCTAATGTCTGTTCAAACAGGAGAAGAGGAATGCTTAAACAAAGGTAATGACTGTTAAGATACATGCAAGAGCCTACTGACGTTCTTTCTGTCTTTCTGTAGATGTGGAAATGAAGCCCTCAAAGAGTTAAATGACAAGATGGCATGGCTATTTGGTAGTGGAAACAGAAGTAGGAACTAGGGTCTTGATTTCCAGCTGAGCATTCTTTTTATGGTACCACACTTTTTGTCCAGCCTGTTGAACTGGAAAAGATTATCCACACCAGGAATTAAGCAACCAAAAAATAAAGGAAAGATGAAAACACTGAACTTCATCAAAGCATAATTTTCTTTCTAAATATGGAAAACGTATCAATTTATAGTAAACTAAAATGTTAGAGGCTCTTTAACTGCTATTCATTCATTCAATTATACCATAAATATTTGTTGAATGAACCCCTATCAGTTGTTACTAACTGGTATCAATAAAAGAGATCAGTATTGACTATCTTTGCATGGAATTTCATATAAAGAGAAGCAAGGAAAGTAATAATAACTTTGAGAGGGCAACAGAGGTTGTCTAACTTTCTGGGAAGGTCATAGTTAAACTGGCGAATTATAAACTGTGATGAGAGTCATGTGCCCATATGTAAATAGTGACCCTACCTCCCCCAATGGTCTTTCTTTATCACCACAGTTTCCCCCAGGCCCAAGGGGAGTCTGCCACAGTCACTGGCATTAATGCATATTCTTTCTACCTGAATGCCCCTTTGCTCTTAAAGTCTTTACCAAGAGGAAGGTGGCTGACTTTCACTTATCCCTCTGGCTGCAAGAGGTCTAGGGAGAAGAGCTGTAAGATATACAGGCGTTAAGAGACTTGATACACACAGATAACATGATATAAGGGATAGATTCAGGAGTTTATATCAAATACAAATATTGCAGACTTATCCTGCCTCTGCCTCACCTCTTTCCTTTCATTATTGGAGACGAAAAGTAGCCTTTGATATTAAATTATTTAAAAATCACTAAGATTCTATCATGTAGTCGAACCACTGGTGTGGTAACTTACAACTTTATTAGAGATTTCCTAGAGTAATGAATAGAGATACGCGTTTGTTTTGTGATGCAGTTCCGTGAAAACCATAATATGCTCTGTAATACTATTTTAGTAATTTATTGTCTGAATGGATCATAATACTAATAAAAATCTCCATAGAGCTGCAGTTGTGCACCCTAACATTTTGTTGAAGTTAAAGATTCACTTAATCCTTTTAACATGGCATTATTAAAAACATAATGCAATAAACCTAGTAATTAAATTCTATTACTAAAATGATTTATTTCTTGATCATTTTTAGCGTAGTACTACTAAATGTGCTGTTAAGTTCAAATGCCTAATTAATTTGAACCCAAGCTTACTTTAAATATCTCACATTCATTAAGTATCTTACTTAAATTATGGGCCGGTAATGATAGATTTTTAAACACACTTTCATCAATCATATAAAATAAACTCTACATTTGCCGCATGGGAAAATGTCATTTTGGAAGCTTTTACTCCTCTAGTCAAATGTTCTTTCTACATCAAAACAGCCCCTATCTCTGATCATCATGGATGAAAGCAAGGCCAGAGAGGAAGTAGGTAAGTTGAAGAGTAACTTCAAATCGTGGACAATAGGAAGAACATTATTGCTTATTTGTTGGTTCACAAAGTTGGTAGGAGGTGGGTGGTTCTATATCCCTGGGAGCATTTGGAAATATGTGTAGGCATTATTTTTGGTTGTCACTATAATTGGTTGTGAGGAAATGCTATGTATATCTAGCGAGGAGAGTGAGGTATGTTAAATATCCTGCCATGTAAAGTACAGTCCTGCACAAAAATGTCCCTTTAAAAATACTGATAGTGACCCCTGGAGAAATGCTGAGCCTATTTAGAGAGGAAACAGAAGAGATATGACAGAGAATTCGGGTCTTCTCTGTCCCCAGTAGATATTCTTTTTGACCGTTCTCCGGTAATAGGCAGAAGGTATTAGCCAAGATAAAGAATAGTAAACTGTTAAGGAAAATTAAATTCAAAGAGGAGGCAAAGAGGAGGAAGTCATACAGCTGGGAGCTAAACAGTGGAAAGCGAATGCCAGATTCCTTACAGGAATGGACTGTTTGTAAGTGTGAGAGTAGGGAGGGGAAGCTAGTCGCCTTAGAAAATTCCCATCACTACTTGCTGGTGTGTTCTACCTCATTACTGTATGTCTGGTGTCTTTAAATAGAAATCTGATGCCCTTATTACTAGAATTGGGGGAAAGCCTCTGTTTCAGATTGGGTTTTCCTGAAGCCCATCTGGAAATGAGGATTTGCACGCAAGTGATTTATTAAGGAAATGTTCCCTAGGATGACAGGTAAGCAAGCAAAGGAAGTAGAATAGGACTAGGGAAGAATTCATGCAAGGGGCAATTGCAGGCAAAGTCCCAGCCTCAGGCTGATCCTATGGGAATACTCTGGGCCTAAATTATGCTTCAGAGTTTGTTCCAGCTTGAAGCAGAGGAGCTGGGCTTTCGTATTCCCGTACTAGTCAGTCATTGGCTTAAGACTACCCTGAGGTGACATAAACACCAAGGCACTGCCAGTTCTCTGGTCTTTTGGGCAAAGCAGCTTTAAAAGCCTGAAGACAGTCATCCAAAGAAATGCAGGTGCAGATTTTGGAAAAGCAAAGCCCACGAAAGCCGGGGATGGGCACTCAGAAATGTTAGTGGAATCTTAGTGGACTTGGATAGAGCACCCACGATTTTTTCTATAACCTCTAAACTGCTAACTTTCACAAGATTATACAGACCCAAGCAAAGCTGAGGTCATTATCTGTATAATTAATTTTAAAATATCTCTAATTGTACTATAGCTGCAGTTAAAAGAGAAAAAATACTTCCTAATATAAACAGAACTGAATCAGAATTGTAACTTTATTAAAGATGCTATTTGTTCAAATGTTGTTGTACTTCTTAATTGTACATATTTTATATGACAAAATAGTTTTCCAAAGAGGATATTTAATTGTATGTGCAAATGAGTTCGAAGTGGTAACCACAGGCTCTCAGGCAAGGGATCTTTTAAATTTTGAGTTCCTCTCAGTCAGACATATTAATCCATTTGAATTTCCCAAGCTAGGGATGTCGGAAGTGTAGTTAAGTTGATTATAGTTTGTAATGATATTTCTCTGCTTACATCTGGCTGCGAGAATCTCCTAAGACTTATTCTGCAGCAGAACAATTGCTAGAGGGGAAAGGGAGGCTGTGATTACCAGATATCACCATTATCTACTGGCGTCCCCTTGTATTTCTCTTAGTCGAAGCTTTTATGGCATTTATGTGTATCTTAATTATTAGATTTTAATTGGCAATGTTATTGGTTATAGATCATTTTGACAGAAAGTACCTTTTATCTTAAAGTTTAAGTGTACCTAGAGGCTACTAAGAGATGCCTGTGTTCAATGAAAACATTAAAGTTATAGTGTAAGTAGTTGAAATGTGCCCCATTTGGTACAAATTAGTTTTCCTCATGGTACAACTCAGTCAAAAAAATGAATGTAGCTGAAAATTGATGAACTGTTCAGCAGCTTGAAATTCAACAAATGTGTATTGAGCATTCACTATGTGCAATATACAGTGGTAGTTGTAGTAGGGGATAAAAAGTTGAAATAATAACTGATTTCTGCCAGCTAGGAGTTCATAATATAGTGGGGACACACACACACAAAGACACAAACTTTAATTCAAGTAAGGTAAAATTATCATTCTTAAATCAAAGACATGAACAAATGATTGAGAGAACACAAGATCAGGGAAGATAAATTTTTTCTGGAGTTGGTGGTGAAGGCAGGGTAAGACAACTGGGCACTGAGGAAGAATTCATTGAAACAGAGCCTTGAAGAAGGGTGTTGGGGGAGAGGAAGAACACTAAAGATAGAGCACAAAAATGGAATCTGCAGAATAAGAAAGAAGAAGAACCAGTGGGCAACTGTAGTTGCAACAATTGTAAGCAGAGTTTAGGAATATGACTCTAATTGTACTGTGTAGACTGAATTGGATAGAGATCAAGGTTTGGGAATTTTAGAGTTTATTATATTTGACATTTTGGATCTAGAGTCCATAGGGCTTAGCACTGATGCAATTCAAGGATGTGAAAGAATGAGTTGAAAATGACACGTGTTATGTGACTAAAATATCTGAAGGATGGTGGCGTCATTGGATAAATTGGATATACGGATGAGGAGCAGGTTTATGAAGCTCTGAGAGGTGATGAGTTGTATTTGGGATATATTGGATTTGATGTGTTGACAGGACATCCAAGCACAGATTTCCAGCAATCTCTGGCAAACATATGTCTAAATCTGAGGTGGGATGTCAATGTGTAAATTTGATAGGTATGGCATTGAAAGAGTAACACAGGTAAGATGCCAAAATTAAAGATAATGAATTTGGAGTGATCCAGATGGAATTTAAGCCATTTGGGCAGGTGAGATGGCAAAAGGATATTGCATATAGTTAAAAGAAAAAGGGACCCAGAACCAAATCTTGAGAAGAGTTTACATTTAAAATATGGCAGATAAAGAGAAGACAATAAAGAAGTGTTCAGGAAAGCAGCAGGAAATTGTAAAGAATATGTGGTCCCAGAAACAGTGAAAAGTGAAACAGTTTTCAAGAAGTAGGTGACTGCATTGACCAAAGGAAGTGATTAATAGAAATTAAATAAGGGCTGAGAAAAGGTCAGTTGGTTTTCTGATTGTGTTGAATAGTTTTAAAAGAACAATTTCAGTAGAGTGATAGATCATAAACTATAAATTCATTCATTCCTTCATCCAATAGTTATTCAATCGTTCTTTGGTGATTACACCTAGGCCTGGCACTGGATTAAAGTGAGATTAGAAGTAGATAGACTGGCAGAGATAACCAAAAACTTCTCTCTGTGAGGAAGGGAAGAGAGCCCAGAAAATTGCCACAGAAGAACTTTTTTCTTTTTTTTGAGGAAGATTAGCTCTGAGCTAACTGCTGCCAATCCTCCTCTTTTTGCTGAGGAAGACTGGCCCTGAGCTAACTGCTGCCAATCCTCCTCTTTTTGCTGAGGAAGACTGGCCCTGAGCTCACATCCGTGCCCATCTTCCTCTACTTTATATGTGGGACACCTGCCACAGCATGGCTTGCCAAGCGGAGCCATGTCCCCACCCAGGATCCGAACCGGCAAACCCTGGGCCGCCAAAGTGGAACATGGGAACTTAACTGCTGTGCCATCAGTCCAGCCCCCATGGAAGAACTTTTGAGGGAATTTCTTAGAAGCAGGTTGAAAGGATCCTGAGATTTCAGCAGGGAAGACTGGAGGAAAGGAAGGAAAATCAGATTAGGCAGGATGGGGCCTGGGGAAATTCAAGCATGGCTAAGAGGAGTTTGAATGCTGGGAGACAGGGTAATCTGTTAAATAGAAACACAGGCAACAGTAAGTAGGGGAACCAGGAGAAGAGTCCATAACAAGAAGCAAATATCAGGGTCTTAGTCAAGAGGACTGAGAGCAATGTCTTCATTCCACATGGCTTCTAGAGTACTTTTCTGGCTTTCATTGAAATGTAACAAAATACTCCAAATTTAGTGGGTTAAAATAATTATTTTCTCTCAAGATTTTGTGGAACAGAAATTCAGCAGAGTTCAGCTCATTGATTCTTTTACTCTATGTGGTGTCAGTTGTCATCAGGTGATTGTCTTTAGCTAGTGGATGGGCTGGTCTGGAGGGTCCAAGATAACTTCCCTCCCAAGTGAACTTTGGGACTCACAACTTGGTGAGGATGGCTAAAAGGCTGAGGTCAGCAGGAACTGTCAACCAGAGCACTAAGACATGGCTTTTTCAGCATGATGGTTTCAGGGTAGTCACTGATCATACATGGCAGTTTAGGGCTCCCAGAAAGTGTGTTCCAAGAAGCCCAGAGGAAGCTAAAGACTACGATTAATGACGTAACCTTGGAAGATCCTTAACATCACATTGGTTACATTCTACTAGTCAGGCAAGTCACTAAGACCAGCCAAGCTTCAAGGGGAGGAGAGTTAGATGCTGCCTCTTGATGGCATCCTTCTAGCAGAGGATTTTCTGGTTGTCTCTAGTCCATCAGAGCTGCTGTGAATAATTTCCTCATCTCATTTATAGTTTCCTCAGTATTAAGAAATCAGTATCTTGCAGGAGGAGAAAGTATAAGTGACTCTGGCTGTGAGCGGCAGAAAAAGGAAGCACCTGACACCAATAAGCCAGGAGAGAAGGAAGAGTTGCAATTTTAGGAAGGAATGAGATAGAGCTTGGCAGGATACAATTGATGATAGAGAGTTCAAGGCTCATTCTGATCGTTTATTCTTCCACATTTTCTAAGTCCAAATTTTATATCAAGTGAAAACATCAGAAAACAACTTACTTGGGGTATCTTAGTTTACCTCCCCGTAAAAATGAACTCTGTTATAAAGTTCTACCCTCAGCAATGGGTGAAGGATGATTTAAGAAAAAGACACCTGAAGGGACCAGCCTGGTGGTGCAGTGGTTAAGGGCACATGTTCCGCTTCAGTGGCCCGAGGTTCGCCGGTTCAGATCCTGGGTGTGGACATGGCACTGCGTGGCAAGCCATGCTGTGGTAGGCATCCCACATACAATGTAGAGGCAGATGGGCACGGATGTTAGCTCAGGGACAGTCTTCCTCAGCAAAAAGAGAAGGATTGGCGGCAGATGTTAGCTCAGGGCTAATCTTCCTCAAAAAAAGAAAAGAAAAGAAAAAGACACATGAAGAGTTTATCTGCTCTTTTGTGAAACAGTGAAGATAATTTCTAAGTTTTATTTGTTATTAATTTGCAAATTAGCTATGAAAGCTGCTATAAGTGAAGAATAGACTAAGGCTTTTCAACTTGAATTTTGGTCTGCAGTCCTGTAGCATCACCATCACCTGAGATTTTGTTTGAAATGCGGATTTTCAGGCCTCACCCTAGACCTAGAATCAATCAGATTCTGCACTTGAACAATATTCTCAGATGTTTCCTGTGCACACTAATGTTGAGAAACTCTGGTTTAAGGGGTACTCAATTATTCAAATCATCACAATGGACTCAGGTTATCTTCCTCTGGATTTATTTGCCTTATAGCACTTCAACTATTTCTGTTTTTATTGTAAAAACTGCCATAGATTATAGTATTTATTGTACTAATTAATTCTACTTTGGCAAATACCTCAATAATATATTTATTTCATAGGTAAGACAAGTAAAAAAGTTAGATAATTTGTCTTACTGATAAATAATTATGCTTTCTATCAATGATATTTCCCAAGTCATGTTCAAAAGATTAAGTCTCTGGGATATTAATAGATACTATGTAAAAAAGAGTTTCACGGTAACGTCTTTTTGGAAATATTCATCATTGCTTTGGCTATACTAATTAAATATCTTTATACTGGCTATTCTCAAAGCAAGCCTAGAATTTGCAGCATGTCTTAGTCTGTTCAGACTTCTATTAGGGAATATCATAGATAGGGTGGCTTGTAAACAACAGAATTTTATTTCTCACAGTTCTTGAGGCTGGGAAGTCCAAGATCAAGGCACTGGCAGACTCAGTGTCTGGTGAGAGCCTGCTTCCTGGTTCAACGATGGCTGTCTTCTTGCTGTATCCCCACATGGCAGAAGGGTGAAGAATCTTTCTGGGGTCTCTTCCCATTCATGAGGGCTCCACCCTTATAACCTAATCACCTCCTAGAGGCCTCATCTTCTAACACCATCACACTGGAGATTAGAATTTCAACATTGAATCTTGAAAGACACAAACATTCAACCCATAACATGGACTATTCCTAAATTATTTGAATACTGAGCAAATTTTTTAAACAAATGATATCTCAGGATATTTCTCCATAGAACATACCTTAAAAATATGCTTCTATAGATTAGGAAAGTGACATAAACCATCGTGTTTACCTTGTTTTCTGGATACCAGAGAACACAGAGTCTGTTCTTGAGCCTCATTCCAGTAGCTTTCTTCAGCCAGGAGTTTGCCATATAGATGACTTGTCTCTTACTTTCTGTTTTTTGATTTCACGATCATCACGTGTTATAGCTGAGCTTTATATACTTGTTTTTCATTGTAAGGATCTCAAATCCATTGTGAAGTTTGGAAAGGCACAGGTCATAACTAAACAAAATGTGATAATAATAATAATGACGACAGCAACAATAATAGCTGACATTTATTGAGTGCTTACTTTGTGCCAGGCTCTGTGCTAAGTGCTTTATGTGGATGATTGACTCCACATAACAACTCTGTGAGGCATGTACTCTTATCTCCATTTTTCACATGGGCAAATTGAGGATCAATAAGGTTAGGTGACTTTTCCACTGCTAGGAAGTTAAGAGATTCACACATCAAACTCACATGTTGACCTCCCTCCTTAGATCTAGACTAAGATTTGAATGCATCAAAAAAAGACTCTAGAGCAGGAACTTTTTCTTTTTTAACTTATTAAAGTTCTTCTTGTGCTTTCAAGTTTAGATCATAACTCCTGATGAGTATACACATCTGGCAAATTGTAAAGCAATCACTTTTAAGGTCTTTGAACAATGCTTGTCCTTGATTTACAAATTAATATCTGACATTAAGTATTTCATACAGCATCCATAAATTCAATAAATAGCTCTTTTCTTTGTAAAGACTATTTTATTTGTTTGACAAAACTTCTCAAGCAATAGTAAGAAGTTGAAGAAAAATTACATAGACCAGACTTATTTTATAAAACCCATATTAGCATCCTTAATACAAAAGCCCATAAATTCTCCATTACTGAAGAAATGAAAAATGCACAAAGAAAGGGAGAATCCGAGGTGATTTCTAAACTATTCTTGTGCCATGGATCCCTTAAGTATTCTGGTGAAGCCTGTGGACCCCTTCTTAGAATACTGTTTTTAAATACGTAATATGAAGTGCATAAAGTTACAAAGAAAACCAATTGTATTGAAGTACAGTTATCAAAATATTACAGAAATTTGATTATTAGAAATAATAGATTATTTTTAATGCATTAATTAACTAGATATAGAAGAGGGTTTAATGGCTATTGTCATTTCCAAATAGTGATGAGAATAAGCAGTATATGGAGACATTTGCAACAGGTGCCATGTGATGTAAAAATAATACGTGATTAATATTTGTGACAAAATCTCAAGTACTGCTAGTAATGCTTAATTGCCTAAAATAATAAAGAAAATGATAAATTTTGTTAGATATTACAGGAAATAAAGATGGAGTTTTTTTCCTATCTAAGTTCAAGGACCCCCTGAATTCATGAACCTCCTTCCTGTGCCCCTGTGACCCTCAGGTTGAGAACCTCTCAGACTTTAGTGCTAGGATGAAGGTCCTTTCCTTTTGTTTGATAACAACCATATAACACGCTATGATTTCATTTCTATCTCTACTTTTGGGAGGCCCAAGCACAAGAGTTTGGTAATTTGTAGTAGCTATTCTTAGCTTGTACAGTTTTATTATGTTGCATCTTTTCTCCCAGCCTTCTTTAGACTCTAGACACAGAATAGGAGAATGTGAGTTCTGAGAATGTCCTTAGAGAATAACCAGTTTAGCCCACTTGGTTTTCATATGAGGGATGAATGTTCAGACAGGTGCTTTGATGTACTCTCGGTTATACAGTCAGTGAAAGAGCTGAGCCTAGAATAGAGTTTCTCAAATGTAATCCACTTTACACCTGCACCAGAATCACCTGGCAACCTGCGTTTTTTAACAAACTCATCCAGGTGGTCCTGATACACGCTAAAGTCTGAGAAACAGAGGCTCAAGTCCGGAATGTCTAGTTTTGGAAGTTGGTTCTTTCCTACTCAAGCATACTGCCTGATAGAGGTATATAAGTGAGGAAGGAAGAGGATGAATTAAAATCACAGAAAGGCTGGTAGCCAGTAACCCCAAGAGCCCACATTTAAGGATTGGTTTTTAAAAGGTGCAGGGGTACTCATACCCACGAAATTAGAAGGAAGCAGGAAAGAGTACATAATGGAATGTCATGTGCCCTGAGGACCCAGAGGGCATGGTTATATGACCGCTTCAGCAATTATACAGAACTTGAAAAGGAAACTAAAAGAATAAGAGACTGGATGAAATCAAGACTGATAATTGATAAGGCAAGTACGATGAACAGTTGAGAGAGAGAGGGAGATTCAACTGATGGTGAAGTCATAGCTACCATTAAAACAAGTTAGTTTAAAAGTACTGAGTTGAGGCACTGGAGTCTCCCCATTGACTCTCTTGCCCTCCTTCATATCTTCTCACTACAACCAGAGGGACCTTTTTAAAATGCAAATTAGATCATATCCCTTGTCTACTTAGAACCCATCAAAGCCTTTCCATTGCATTTAGAATATCATCTATACCATGGCTTACTCCTTATCCCTCTTTGGCCACTAACTTCATTTAATGCCATTCTCCGTATTTCCCCTTGTGCATACTGTTCTCTCTATCTGTAATTCTATTCCCATGGCTCTTCTTCAAGTCTGGCTCTATCTCATCTTTCACATCTTACCTTGAATGTCGCCTCTTCAGAAAGGACTTCCTATATATATAGCTTGGCCCTGTAATTCTCTTTCAGATAACTCTACTTTTGCCTTAGCATTTGAAATTTTATAATGCGTAATCATTTATTTGTTTGTTTGTTTCTTGTTCATCTCCCTAGGGAGACAGTAAGCTCTAGAAATGTAGAAACTAAATCATTATTCACTCAAACCTCATGTGGAACCTATCATATTGTAGATACTCAATAAATATTTGTTGACGGGCCGGCCGGGTGGTGCAGCAGTTAAGTGCGTATGTTCCGCTTTGGCTGCCAGGGCTTGCCCGTTTTGATCCTGGGTGCGGACGTGGCACCGCTTGGCAAAAGCCATGCTGTTGTAGGCATCCCACGTATAAAGTAGAGGAAGATGGGCACGGATGTGAGCTCAGGGCCAGTCTGCCTCAGCAAAAAGAGGAGGATTGGCAGCAGTTAGCTCAGGGCTAATCTTCCTCAAAAAAAAAAAAAATTTGTTGAATTTTAAAATGGGGTGAGAAGGCTCAAGAATAGTAGGCTGTAGTTAGAGGGAATAATTCACTGTTGGTGATCCATGAGGCACCATAATTCAAGGGGGGTGAGGAGGCTTGAACTGGCTATGTGAATGGATGCAAAGTGACGATTAAAGCCATTGCAACTTAGCAGATCAAAGAGCTATGAGGTGAAGACATTAATTATTATAATGGTCAACATCATGTTGGTCATGATGACATGTCAACCTCTAAGTTTCAAGGGGCCTATGTCACACCGAGTTATCAGGGGTGACAGATCTATAGTTATCCTCGCTTGGAGTCTTATGCTGATACAATTAACTCATGCTGTCTGTTCTTGCCTGTTGGCCTCTCTGCCAAAACTACCACAAGAGATGATTGGGGTCTTGTCAAGCCCTCAGCTATCATTTCCTTTCCTGTGTCCTTTTCATACCAATTTAGGGATGTGTCATGTGCCCAGGAGCATCCCTTCAGTCTCACCTGCTTTGACGCCTGACTCATCCACTGCCTATTCTACTGCACTGGTGCTAGAGACGGGGCTGAGGGTGACTCGCTGAGTGATTTCAACCTCCAAGGCCGTATCCTAAAAAGCCAGGCACAGGTCTTCTCAGCTCTGGGATTGTCGCTGACATTTCTAGGGTTTCTGGGACTTGATCTCAGAATAGGAGCAAGATGATGCAATCCCTTCTCAGAAACTCACAATAATGGTTGTCTGTTTTACTCGCCATTATCCATTTCAGTCCTGTCCTTTTTCCAGCTGTTGAACTTTATCTCCTTTGGGATGAGGCAAACTGCTTCCATATCACCATGCAGTTTTCCCAACTCTTATTTATAGGATAGATAATATGTCCTCGGTGCTCAATATACTGAGGATTTTGCAATGCATATCTCTGGTCTTCACCATAGATTTCAGATGCCTGCTTGAAACACATTATTTAAGCCTTGGTGTCTTTTCCTTTGCATTTTCACAGTAACAAACTTACACGTGCACATGCATAGCTTCCAAGAATGGGGGGAAGCACCAGTTAATACATCAAAATATTAACCTGCCACATGATCTTAAATATAAGGGATATCTTTGTTTGTTCAGGCTGCTATACTGGTATAACAAAATACCAGACACTGTGTGGCTTATAAACAACAGACATTTATTTCTCATAGTTCTGGAGACTGGAAGTCCAAGATCAGGGTGCCAGCATGGTCAGGTTCTGGTGAAGATCTTCTTCCAGGTTGCAGACTTCCAACTTCTTGTTGTATTCACACATGGTGGATGGGGCTAGGGAGCTCCGTGGGGCCTCTTTTATAAGGGCATTAATCCCAATCATGAGGGCTCCACCCTCATGACTTAAGTAACTCCCAACGGCCCCACCTCCTAATACCATCACATTGGGCATTAAAATTTCAACATAGGAATTTTACGGCACACAAACATTCAAACCATATTAAGGCAGAAAAAGAGGCAAGCCTTTAACCTGTTATGATTGCAGGTAAATGAAAATGAAGATTAATTTCTAAGTAAGGAGAGCTTGTGATGGAGTAGTTGAGACTGAGGGCATAAAGGCAACTGTTCAAAATACTTGAGGGTTTCAGAAGACACTGAGGAAAGAGTTAGGAGGTGGACCAATGGTAAGAGTGAGAGCAAAACTGGACCAAGACAGAAGAATAAAAATATGGAAAAAGATTACAGATTCAGGGAGGGTGGTTTTATTCAGGGTAGGGATTGAAGTTTACAGCAAGGATGCAAGGGAAGAAATTTTAATAATGATGGGATATGGTATGAAAAATCTTCAAAACATTGAACAAACAAGCAAACAAACAAAAAGCCATTGGGGCTGGACTTCATTATTGATTAGATTCTGGTTCCAAGTGGCAATTTTGCTCAATGTGGTGCTGTATATACTGTTATGACAGTTTCATCCCAGGTGTTCATGTGAGCTGTTGACAAGCTGTGTGATTTATTACTGCCATTAGATTTTGTAAAAGTGGGACGTTATGTTTCTGCATCATTTTTTTTGTTTTTCATTTTGATTACTATTGATATGTGTTGCCTGTTCTACATCAGTTGAACAAGTATTTATCCCTGAAACTTTAGAATTGTTATTATTCTTCTTCAACCAATTCATAATGGATCACGCATAAAAAGTACAAGAAGATTGCAGCACTTTACCATGGCTATTTTTCTCACGTTATGTCCAGTTGGTTTTTAAAGATTAATTTGTGGTCAAATTGGTTTTAGTCACTAAAGAATACACTAAGGAAGGCGAAGTCCGTTTTAATAATCATGCATATTTTTATGTGTCTCTAAGGAGTTGTTAAGATTGGTTATGAGAAGGTTGTTGGTAGTAGTCAAAGTGTTATTATACAAGATGATAATGAGAAGTTTTGAGAAGTAAAGCAGATAACAATATTTAGTATTCTGAATTATTTTTTCCATACATGCATTAATGAATCAATTCCTGTTGATCTATTCCTCATGGATTGCCAACACAATTATATTAGGGATAAAATAGGAAACGGGCAGAATTACCAAAGTTTGATAAATATAAATATCAAAGAATAGGCTTTTGACAAATTAGTTTCTAAATCCTTGTGCTCAAAACAATCATATCATGCTGAGTATATTGCATAAAATGAGGAAGTCAGGATAATTCTCAGTGCTACAGGATGATAAATACCCAGATGGTTGACTATGATTTGCAAACTTGCAAATTGACTAGATTTGAAGAGCCATCTTTTCCACCCTCTTTGATTAGTTATGGGCACATTTTAGCTTCTGCCCTTGAGGTGCAGTCTAAGAAAAACATGACTGTGAGCCCTTAATGGGACCATAGTTGGGAGGATGCCAACACAAGAGAGTCTATTTTTAATAGAACATGCAGGCAGGCTTCATCATGGTGCCTTTTCTTTGTTCAAAATAAATTTTTAACGATTTTGTTTAATTATGTAGGGAAATGTTTATCATAGGAGGTTCGATAAAATCAACAAACAAAAAATGAGAGAGTAGGGTAAAGCTATAGGCTACAGAGTCAAAGAGAATGGATTTGAGCCTGAGTTTAAATACCTTAGTGAATTTACTTAAGACTTCTGAGTCTTAATTTTCTCATTTCTAAAAAGGTGGAAACAATATCTTCCTCACTAATTCCTTCTAATATCAAACAGAGTAAGTTTGACACTGTTGATAAAATTTGTAGAACATCTCAGTTTTAATTAAGAAACACTCTGGGCTGATGAAGGAAGAGAACAGGATGGCAAGGAGGAGGATTAGAAGAGGAAGAGAAAGAGAAAGACTAGAAATATAACATAATTCTAGTTTGAAAAAAATGTACTTATGTAGGAATAGAAAAATGTCTGTGCAAAAATATACCAACATGTTGACACTGGTTGAGTGGTGAGATTATACTTTTTTCTTTGTATTATTTTTCTGTATATCATTTTTTTTCATAAAGTACATCTATTGGTTTTAAAATCAGAAAAAAACATTTTTAAAGCCAAGCAATTAAAATTAATATTTTTTCTATTTTAATTTTAAGTTTATGTTTAAACCTTCATTTCGGATCTTACAGTCTAAGTTCAATAAAAGATTGCTAATGCATTCCCAGCAATATTTAAATTTAAGAGGCCAAGAGATAGGTCATTCAACCAGGTAAGTGAGCACCAGCCTTTGAAAAAGTTGATAAGTATTTGGTGTTCTTTAAAAAAAAAAATCTGGTAATTATTATATCTTTAAAACAAGATAATTTAAATTTCCTTTTTGCTTGATAATATTTTTGGAAGTTGCTGTTTTAATGAAATAAAACATTTCGCACAGCAGTATTTTACAATTAGCAAATATTTGGTGTTGATAAAGAGGAATTACTGAATTAGGTAGCTTTTACAGTTAAGTCATGTAATAGTAGAAAAATCCTGGTAAAACTTCTATTCAGAAAATTATTAAAGTAATCTTTCCTATTTTTGAAATAAACAAGTGCCTATTAAGATTTTCTAATTAATTTACAGGACAATTTAAAAATTTTCCCATGAGCTTTGTGAGGAAGAAAATGACAATCCTAACTACTTCCCTTTGGCAGTTATTTAGCTTAATTTATTTAAAAATGCATTATTTTAGAAACCCTAACTGAAAGTGACAGTTTAATTCATAGAGAATTCTTTTTGATTCACTATTTTTGTTTTGAAAATGTCTGAATGATAAACCACTGGAAATTAGAGCTTATAATGAAGAAACTTGGATAAACAGGAATTTTTTATCTAAAGTGACAACAAAGTAAAATATCTAGCAAATAGAATTAAAAAGTCTACCTTTTCTTTTTTTAACTTCTCATAAGATCCAAGTGAACTTCAAATGAACATGTTGAGCAAGAAATACAATCTTTGTTGTATTTACAATATATAACTACTGCAGAAGGATTAACAGACTACATTGTATGAAAGGTAGCTTTAGAAATCTTTTTCTTCTTTTGAGGAAGATTAGCCCTGAGCTAACTGTTGCCAATCCTCCTCTTTTTGCTGAGGAAGACTGGCCCTGAGCTCACATCCATGCCCATCTTCCTCTACTTTATATGTGGAACGCCTACCACAGCATGGAGTGCCAAGTGGTGCCATGTCCGCACCTGGGATCCGAACCAGCAAACCCTGGGCCACCGAGAAGTGGAACATGTGAACTTAACCACTGCACCACTGGGCCGGCCCCAGAAATCTTTTAAGGTTGACACTATTTTATTTGTTTTATTGTTCCATGAAGCTGAGAATTAAAAATAATAGGGCTTTGTTAAATTTGTTTTTGGCAAGATGGAATTGGAGGAGCTGTGTAGAGTATATTGACTGTGCACTTTTCCAGATAATTCACTGAGTCAAATCTCTTGAGACAGTGACTTTTTTGCCCATATTGAATTTTAGCAGCGAAATAATGTTTTCTAGCTTGAAGTTCTTTTTCCACAAAAATTCCAAGGGCTCTCTTAAAAATATTTCATAAATAATTTACCCATCTTTATAATACAGTTTAATTTTTCAGAAATCTTTCTCCGTGTAGAAACAAATATTCATATACAGACATCTATCAGTTAGCTATTGCTGTGTAACAAGCCACCTTGAAACTAAGTGGGTTAAAACAACAGCCATTTATTATTCTCTCAAATTTTCAGATCAGCCAGGTAGTCCCCAGCTCTGGGATTACTAGGGCAACTTGGCACTGCTTCACATGGCCCTTCTTTCAGCTTTCTGACTCAGGCATGTTCTTATGGTGAAGGTAGAAGCATGAACAAGAGAGCAAAAGCATTCAAGCCCTTGTGAGGCCTACATTTGGAAGTGCAACACCATCATTTCCATTGCATTCTATTGGCCAAAGCAAGGCAATGACCAACCCAGATTCCAGAGACAGGGGAATAGGCACCACCTCTTCATGAGGAGAGCAGCAAAGTCCCATTGCAAAAGGCATGGAGTCAGGAAAAGATGAAATATTTGGCCCTGTTTTGCAGTTGATCTACCATAGATGGTGACCTCTGCTTCTGCGAAAACAGATTCAGATGGAAAGGTAGATAATTGCTTAAGATTTTAAAGAGCTCATATTTAAAATTTAGAGCAGTTCCTCCTGAACAACATGACTCCCTAGCTAAGTAATATTTCCACACAAGAATAGTTCTCTTGAATTCTTAAGACCCCAAAGTTAGCGTCTAAACAATGTCAACGTTGGTCTTTCCTAAACGATATTAACTAC